>NW_009932448.1:0-60021 GCF_000696875.1 Nestor notabilis | reverse complement strand
GGGACGAGAGAGCGGGTACCGGCGCAGCGCGGAGCATGGACAAGCTCAACAAACTGACTGTGCCGGCCGGGGAGAAGCTCAGGTAGGGTCGGGTCCACCTTCGTTGCTTCCATGAGTAGGGAGCGGGGGCTCGGAGCTGGACGGGAGATAGGGGTGGTGACGGGGAGCAGCGTTGTGCGCCAGGGGTAGGGGGGGTACAGAGCCTGAGAGGCACGAGGAAGTTAGTAGAAGTCTTAAGGTAAAACAGAGTTACTTCTGGTCGCCAGGGCGGTAACAGGGAAGCGTGGAAGGTAAATACAGGTCTGGAGCGATTAATCGGACATGGCTTTCAAAGCAAACTGTCTGCTTCATCTGCAGGGAAAAGGTGACTATTTTTAAAGTGTCTGTCTTCAAAGCTATAAGAAGATAGTCTTTGGCTGACTAAGCTGTATGAGCCTCATGCAAATTAGAAAAATTAATTAATTGCTTGATGGTTTAATCTGAGTGGCCTGTGAAGATGGATTTAGCAGTTAAGTTGCATAGTATTTTCTAATCTTCGAAAGAACTGGTGGAATAGAGGGAACTGGAAAACGGGAAATGTTCCTGCGTGAAGGAGAACAATGTTAAATACAGGGTTTGAGAGGAAAAAAGCAGAAGCTGACCATTACAGAAGTATTTTTAGTGTGACTTGATTGGTGTGCTGCTGGAATTGGCACCTCAAGGCACTTTCATCGTGATGATTCTTTTTCAGAATAGTTAAAATAAGTCTTGTTTCAGACTGAAGTAGCATACAAACTTCTTCTTCCCCTGAAAAATAAGAACTTGAAATACTGAAAAAAAATAGTTTTTTTCCTAAAAACCCCTCATGATTAATTACTCAATGCTAATTTATTAACCATTATCAAGTCTCTCTCCCTCTCCCCAGAAGCCTTCATGCAAATCAGAATAATCTCTTGTTAATTCTGGTGGAGTGGCATTTTGTGGTATCTACTCTTTCCATACTGTTGAAATACTGGCAGGGGATGGGGGGGGATACCAGAAGAGCTGCAATGACCCTCATATCATATCCTTCAGCCAGGCACACCTAATAAAACCCTAGCAGACTGCATCCTGCAGCCCAGGAAAGAACTCTGTGGAAGGCTCAATGGACAGGGGAAGAACACAGTGTATTTCCTCACTGTCTGCAATTTACCACCTGAAATAGTCTCAAAATGTCTAAAATAGTGCTCAAGGTTGGTCCAAACTATCTTTCTCAAGATGATAAGCTGAGTGGAAAACATGGTGGAAAGCTGTATGCTACCTAGACAGTTACTGGTACATAAAGACGTAAACCACTTTCTCCTGTGATAAAGTTGTAGCTGCATGTTCTGCGCCTTTGCAAATGATTAAAGCAGGATTACTTGCAAATACACAGATGATGATCTACGTGTGAGGGTTATAATGGTCCAAAAGTTGTGAACTGATTCAAAAGCCCTAAACCAGAAAGGCAGCCATCACTCCCCTGCTGCATTTTTACATTGGCTGACACTCTTCATCTTGTCTGAAGTTTTAATATTGTGGTAAAATAAGGAATAGGAGGAGGTAGCTCTGCTTTCCTCTTTTACCTTGAAGTATTAAAAGCTACTTTTTCTGTCCTTCTCAGGGCCAATTCACCCTAGTTGTGCAAGGAACATAAGAGCATGCATTTCTTGAATGTGAGAGTCTTCTCACTACACATGGAGGAAACACATGTATGCTGCTACTTGAGCATGTTGAAACACTTCCTTAGACGGAAACCCGGGTGTTTGTTTACATAGTCTTATTACAGCATCAGGGTTTCAAAAACTTAAGGCAGAACTTTCTGTGAGTACATATTTAAGGCATACATTTAGGAGAGATGTGTAAATATAGGAAGAAATCAGCGTAACATAGTGGCAGCCTTTTCTTCTTTCAAGCAGCTGAATACCCCCTTGTGCTACATGACTTGTTGACAGTGCAGTTGATTTCCTAATACAGCCTCCTGTCTGCATGGAAGACACATAGATAGTTCAGAGTTTGTCCTGCATGTCACACAAACAAAATGGCTGCATTAAAAACCTGTCTTCCTCCATATGCTAAGATGCAATGCCAAGAAATATTCCTACCAAGCATAGTTTCAATTGATGTAATTATAATTCGCATTTTTTCTAAAGACAGCTTTCTTAAAATTTCTGCTTTGTAGCAGCAAAAATTAAAGTAGTGCTGCTGTTGAGTCAGTGTCCGAGAGCAGAGCTTTTGATTTATTTTTTTTTTAAGTGTAGACCTGAAAAACTAGATATTATGTGGTTTTGCTAAGCTCATCTAGTCTCCATGGTTATATTTGAGTCTACCAGATCTAGCTTTTTGTTGCATTAGCAAGTCTTAGGTCAGATTTGAAAACTTAACATATTCCATTTTTTTGTTTATTGCAACAGTAAGAACTGTTAAGTGTGTTTATGTGCCTCTTTAGCTACCATATTGTGATATGGATGTTGTCTGCAGTTAAGTCACTCGATTAACTTTAATATCAGTTGGACAGGAATGCTGGAACTTCATGGAATTCTAGTATTATTTTTATATAATGTTTGTTATAAGGTATGCACAGTATTATACAGGTTTTCCTCAGAGTACATTGTGTGTTCTAATTGCTTCCATACAATCAGGAAAAATTTAATTACAAAGGTTGGTTGTTTATTATGAGAAATTGATTCGTGGTGCATGCAAGTAATTTGATATTTTGAATGGTTTGTGTGGAGTGAATACATGAGCAATAGCCATGCTGCCATGTGAGGCTCTAATGCGCTCTGATTTCAGCGGTAACAGGAAGTTAGCAACTCAAAAGAATCAGTATTAAACATTTGTAGTTCAGCTTCTTGGACTATGAGCCTATGGTTCCTGGTCTTTAAATAATTTCTAGCCACTATATATGACTCTATTACAGCATCTCATTTCAAAGGCATCATTACCATCACCACTGCTGTGACAGGCAAACCATGGCATGAAGCAGAAGTCTACCACACGTTTTCACTTGCCCAAGATCATGCAGCCAACAACTTCCAGGTTGCAAACAGACTTGCCCAAGAGGACAGTTTCGTGTTCGTTTCAGAGGGCTTCGTTAATTTGACGTGGTTCTTCCTTCTCTCTCCCTCCCCGCCAAAAGATAACCCAAAACATTAAAATCACTGTTTCCAATCATAAATCCCAAATGAAAAGCAAGTGGGGAAAAAACAACTGACTTTTTTTGCTCAGGTTGAACAAGTGTGTCAGTTTACTTGCAATATTTTGTTTTAACATCCCTTGCTAAATAGGAGGGTTAAGTCCGAATTCTATTAAAATCAACAGGAGTTTCTTTAAGGCCTGAATACCTGTTAGTTGTCCATCAAATTTGAAGATATTTATGGCCTTCACTAATTTTCTGCTGATAGAGAGCTTGACTATAACTACTGTGTCTTTACCAGATTGTCTGGTACCATTTCTTCTTGAAAGTGTGTTAGCAGAAAATTAATTAATTTGGGAATCAACTTATATTTAACTGTAAATTGACATCTGCTATGTATAGGATGTTTTATCATGGGGAATAACTGAACGTTAGTTTTGCACTGTAAGAAATATATTATTACAGTAGTTCTACTAATCCCTATTAATAGTTAATTGTAGCAAGCAAACATAGAAACTGAACCTTTTTTCAGGTCAGATTTTAACATCATTTGTTACATCAAGGGACTTGTTCAAGACAAAAGAACAAAAATAAACTCAATCAGGAAAGAAACTGGAGTGTCAAAGCTAGAGAATGCTCCCCGTGAGACAGTTGGGCACCAAAGTCCACATCCAACTTTTGCATCTTTTACCCTTTTTAGTTATGTAGATTTCAGAGGAAAGGCTATGCAAATGCCCAATTACTTGTACACTGCTCAGTGGCCTAAAGACCTGAATCAGAACTGTTCCACAAACAAGATTTTTCCAGACCAACCCCTTCTAGTTGCTATCTCTTCTTCACAAGTCATGGCCCCTCACTTCTGCTCTTCTGCCTGCTCTGTTCTCTTCTTTCTAGCAAAAGTCTCATCCACCTCAGGCCTCCAGGACATAACAGCTGTGAGGGTCTTCTGGGACACCACCCACCGCTACCTCCAGCAGCATTCTGTATCAGCTTCCAGTTTCTCCTGACAACTTTCCACTGCGCAGTAACACTTTGTTGCAACTGCAGCTTTTGTGGTGCACCCACATTTTAGCCCAACAAAATGTAGACTGAATATAAGCTCTCATGAAATCAGTGCCAACGGTATGTGGTCTTCAAAGTTGAATTTCACAGGCATGGAGGGAAAGGAGGTCACCAGCTATGTTTGCCATGCTGGTGAGTAAAACAGTAGTTCTTTCTGTAGGATTGTTAGGTCCAGTTGCCATGAAAAGCATGGGATTTTGATTAAATGATAAAGCTGTATAATCTGTATTTCCCCTAGCTTTCTGTCAGTTTAAACAGTTCACTAATCTCTCTCACCTCTGGACTTTGGAATGGAACGAGATACGAAATACAAACTTCTCCAAATACCGCTGTAAAACCCCCTTCTTTCACCCCCAGTGGACTTCTCTAGCCAAATCCTCCTGTTATTCTTCCCTCCAATCTTGCTTCAGCATAGCCTTCACCCCATCCTATATTTGTTTTTTTTTTTTCCTTTCTCTCTGCACAGGTATTTCATTTTAACAATCCTTTTAAAGGTTCTTTCTTTTTTTTTCCTTGCTTATCATCCTTCTTTCCAGCTATGTCATCCTGCCTCAACCAATGTCCAAGCTGCCCAAGGGGAAAAAAAAAAAAAAGAGGGAAGAAAAAAAACTCACAACACAAAACCACTAGGTTGGTTTTGGTTTGGTTTGGTTTTTAAGATAAATTGCCAATGCTGTCTATAGAAAAGTGTGTTTAAGTGTGACTATGATCTATCTTTTAAATGAAAATATGGCAATGTAGGCAAAATATTGCAGTCTAATATTGAAACTGTGGTGAAAATCCCTGGTTTAATCTCTGTATGTCAGTAGTGTAAGAGTATAGTCTGATCAAAAGATCAGCTATGCTTATGCAGTACCTACAGTTTCATTCTGCTCCTGCTGGCAAAACTTCAGCCGCTGGCATAGCTTATGCCACCAGTCCCTTGCATGCACACTCTTCCAAATAAAATTAGGTCTTCTAATGATATTGTAGCTTTGCCAAAATAATTGTCCACAGTAAGAGCATTTTCCAGCTAAAACAATCTTTTGGAAGACAAATATGACAATTGTAAAATGTTGCAAAAAAGCCCTTCACACTGTTATGGCTTATGTCAGCTGTAACAGTGTTGGAAGGCAAAATCACATTATCAAGAGGGAGGAAAAAGAGTTCCCGCATTAGAAGAAATTACTATAAATACCTCTTTACTTGAAAATAAGTATTGTTTTTAGTGGCTTCTTTTTTCACCTTGGAAAATTCCTCTGCTTATTTGATATCACTCTGAACTGTCTGATAGTCTCTGAAAGCAAAGCTCATGTAAATCAACAGTTAAGAAAGTTAATCAAGAGTAATGTAATCAAGTTTTAGTTCTGCTTTTGGTGAATTTAGTTTCGCAAAACTATTTAACCTGATCAAAAATCCTGACTAACCATCTTCAGGTTCCTAACAGGCCATACAAGATAAAACTGGAACATTTTTAAATATCCTAAGAATTCCATTGTTTTTGCTTTCTTTTTAAATGATGAGTGAAATCTTAAGTTTCAACACTGCAGGCAGTTCCAGCATTGTGACCAAACCCAGAGGAAAAAATAGGATTTCAATTATCTGCAGAACAGAAACTGAAAAAATGACAACTTTTAGAGTTTAGTTACTTACTATTCACAATGTTATGTTAACTGAGAATTTTGACATTTAAAAAATTTGAATGTTTCCTTTTAGTTTGTTGGACCAGTGTAGTTCAGGATTAAGCTGTGCTTCTCCATGGTAGCACGTTGCTGTATGCACACTGCAGAGAGGGAAATCTGTGATATATTCCATTTGATGTATTTAATGGAAATGCCTCAACATGACTTCTTTCATAGGTGGAATCCGTTTGACTGCAGGAATCCGTTAAAAGTAATTTTAGCCATCTTCACATGGCTAAATCACCTATTGCAGATGATTTATAGATCCCAGATCACTGGAAAAGAAAGAACGCATCTGTTGATAGTTTGGATTTGGTTTTTTTTTCTTATATATTTTATATAGTTTTAAAAATGATTGCTGCATTAAAGGACTGAGTTTACATAACATCTTCTATAGCCTTAGTACCCTAAAGCATGTTAGAAGATGATAGATAAGCAAATATTTCTTTTAGAAAGCAAATATCACTGGTTTTATGTGCTCAGCAATCAAAAGAATAGGAAAACTGATGGAAAGCAGTGGCCGAAAGTGACAGTATTTGCTCATTTTGCTGTAGAGAACCATCTTAGATTTTTGGTAGACTGTAAAAGGACTTTACATACTGTGTAAATAAGTTTGGGTTGTGACAGCTGTAGAAAATGACTTGAGGGGTAAAAGAAGCTTGGAAATTCTGTTACCATCTTTATCCTAATCTCTTAGTATGTATGTTTTGGACAAGTTCATTTTCCGGACGTAAGCAGAGCAGATGTGCAATGCTACAGGTTTATGACCTCAACGTAAATTATATACTACAAAGTAAATACTTTAGAGTAATAATATACTTCAGGCAATAATATGAAAAACATGAGTATATATTTTTCAAGCTTAATGCAAGGGCAACTAGGTGAAGTAGGCTATTAATACAAGAAGCTACACTATGTAGCTAAATGATTCCTTCATGTCTTAAAAGATGCTATAGGCATCTCTGCAAGAAGCACACAGGCAGCTAAGTGTGGCTGGAGCTGTAGTTGTGTGGTCAGTTTAACTTAGCATAAGTCTCAGCTGCTGCCAAAAGAATAGGTACCTTTCTTCCATCTTCCCAATACACTGCTCGCCCTGCCACCCATCTCCACCCTCACCCAGGATCATCCTGGTTCCCATGATCGTGTGATGAAGCTAGATTCAATCCTGCTGCAATCTAAATTGGCAAAAGAAAAAAGAAGTTAGTTTCCCAGCTGGAAGTTCCATGTTTCATCATAGCTGGGTAAGCACCGAGGGCAGAAAAGACCACAATTTCCCCTTTCATTGGCAGCCCATGTGTGCTCCATTAAAGTGACTGTATAACCCTAGGGGCTTCTCCAAAGTTCAGGCAAAATTTGATAGACTTCAGTACAAAATTAAAAACCCCAAAAAACAGAAAACAAAACAGATTCATCAGTAGCCTCTACTAGATCTCTGCCAGCACCACCCCACACCTATGGTGGATACAATGCTTCTATAGCCTGAGCAAAAACACTTTCAGCCCAATTACAGCAGTGTTTGTTGGTCTTCATCAGCTGTGTTAAAAATGTATCCATTATCCTGTACTCCTGTCATTTGGATTCTGGACAGGTGGTAAAGTCACTTCAGCTAAAGAGGATTTAATGCTAAAGGCGTAAAATACGACAACTTCAATTTTTGCTATAAGCATTATATGACCTAGCAACAATACAGAAAGGAAATTAGTTGCTACGCTTCAGTTGCCAATGGGTAAGGGAAAAAAAAAAAGAAAGTAAAAAAAGAAGTTATGCTTCAGAGAGGAACAAGAGAAAGTTCCTGTCTCCCTCCAACTCGGGCGTTCCTCTAGGGGGACTGCCTGGGAGAGAGGGAAAAATCTTATCAGAGAACGGAGAAAGAAGTACTGGGTCATAAATGTGAATGTACACTGCCTGCTCATGTTCAGTTTCTCATTGACCAACTATATACATAAGTGCTACTATATGGGAACTAATCTTAGTGACTTGTGGATATTGGGCAGCATTAAGGTATCTGCAGTTATTTTTGTCTCTAGGAGTAGGCTAAAGTTAAATGTAGGTTCAGAGTTTAATGGAATATTAAGAAGCTCTGCCCTGTTTTATGTGGCTGTCAGAACACTATTTGGTAGAGCAAATGCAGACCATTATACATATAAATGCCCTTTTGGTTTAGGGAGAAGAGTTAAGAGGCTGTTTAAAAGTCTCTTTTCTCTAGTGCACATACCACCTTGCCCTCAAACTACTGAACCCATGAAGTTTTCCAGCCCATTGAAAAAGCATACAATTTTTCTTATCCTTCTGCATTTTATGAACTTACTGGATTAAAATCACATTAGAAATGTATTTTAGTAGCAATCTTAAATGACACAAAGGCACCAATGAAGACTACTCTCAGATCACGAAGTAAATTCATTCATCTTGTGTCAGTGCTTATGTGCCCACGTCAGCAAGACCTGAACACAAATTTAAGTATTTGCCTAACTTGAAGGTAGTTGGAAACATGCTTAAATATCGGGCTAAATCTTGGTCAAGCCCTTTGTGTAGTTAGACATAGACTTTTTAGATGATTTTCAGTAGGTGATCAAAACTAAAATGGCAGATTTGAAATTTGTGGAAGAGGTAAAAGAGGATGAAAAGCAGAGGAACTCACTCTGTTGGAACACCAAATAAGAATTTAGCCTTTATTTTTCTGTGTTCAATTCACTCAGTTTTCTTATGTTTTAATTCATTTTCATGTCCTCCATGTGCCTGTAGTAGTCTTTAAATCTACATGCCTTCAGAAATGACAGAAATGTTATCTCACCTTTCAAAAATGCTTGTAGAATTGTGACTGAAATTAATGTTACCACTGAAAGGTGGTAATTTTTTGGGCCCATACCAAATCCTGTCTTCGTGCTTCCTCTTTTTGGTGAAATATAAAAACCTCTTTATGCTCTTAAACTCCATCTACCAGGCTGTAGAGTACTAGTCCTTTGGGGAGATACAGCGCTCATTTAGTTTTAATGGGAACTGCATTTTAGAGTAACCTAGAGCATTTAGCTTCCTTCTGCTGCTTGCAAATGTTTCAGAAAAATGGAGTAAGTCTTGTGAGTGTAGCTTTTGGGGGGTGGAGGGTGGGAGAGGGGAGCATGGCTTTTTTGTTGTCTCTCGCCAATAAATCTGCATAGGTTTTTTGTTTCGGTGCATAGAATTCATAGTCACCTCAAAGTAATTACGCTTATTTAATTTCATCTTAGGACTGATTTATGTCAAAGGTGTATTATGCCATTACATGCTACTTATTTTCATTTACTCAGTCTATGTTAGTACTTACTAGTACAAGAGAGATTGACTTCTTTGAGAAGATTTCATAGAGGGCATATGAAGATGAAAAGTATAACCAATATTTAGCCTCTCTGCACTTCTGCATGTAGCATGTAAACACACACCTCTAATTATGGGGTTTGACTTTTGACAAAACAGTGGATGATTGAAAAGTGAGCAGAATAGGATGTTCCTCAAACAAAACTAAACTATTCATAGTCATTTCCTCTTGTGCATCTCATGAACACTGCAGAAGACAATTTATTGCTCCTTCTTCCTCTCAGATAGGTGTCTGTAATTGACTTCTCCTCAAAAGCAAACCTCTTTCAACTTTTATTCACAGCTCTGAGATAGCCTTACAGATAAAGATCAAAGGCTTAGTGCCTTGAACTGATGATATGGTGTTACAGGTTGCCACCTCCAGCTCCAAACTTCCTCCTTTCCAGTCGAAAGACATTGCAGGGGGTGAGCTGTGAAAAGCCCCCAGACTGGATGGGGGCAGTAACCTCTGTCTTAGACAAGCAGCAACAGAGGAAGCAGTTTATCCGATTACACCTCAATAATCCAGCTATGTCCTTATGCATTATATGCATGTAATAGCCATTGAAAACACCAGCTCCAACCCAGCCAGCTGGTGCCAGCCTGCATTTCCTTGCAAAGGAATTCCACTTTTGCTGTTCCAGGTAGCATATGATATCAGGGTGCGTGCATGCATGTGGAGATCTGAAGCACCTGAAGGAGGCCTAACAAGAGGAATTTCTAATGAACAATTAGAAGGGAGGTAGAATGGAGTTGTGCATCTGAAGCAACCCAATTAATTGTATAAAACAAAACTGGCAAGTAAGATGAAAATACATCTTATGAACACACTCACCCAGTTCACTGAGATCAGTTTTCTTCCACAGACACTGTGTCAGAAGCACTGTGTTAATGGAAGCCTATTGTAAGGAAAGTAGTCTATTCCTGTGTGTTAATTTGGTTTGAAAAGATAGTTCAAAGAGCTTCAAGCTTTTCAAAATGTCAAATCCCCTTCTAGGTGAGCAGGTCTGTCCATGTCCATCTGCCCACCCCCAGCAAGTAGGAGTCTTCCCCTTTGTCCAGAAACAACCTCTTTCTTAATTTGGTCACCTGCACGCCTGTACATAAAACTGAGGGCTGATAGAAACACAAAATAATGACCAGGTGGTAGAATAATTGTGCTGTGAGAAGCAATAAAGGAAGAGGCCTGGCATACTGTTCCTTCTTTAATTTCATGGTTTAATGTGGGTTGTTTTTAAATAACAGAGATAGCTGTACTAATTTTTAATTTTCTGCTCCTTAATTTTGTTTTTTATCTTCTAGTAACTTAGCTTTTATTCTTCAAATTTCACTGTACACTTCCTTGCTTTACTGGGGTTTTTTTTCTTTTCTTTTCTTTTTCCTTTTTTTTTTTTGTGGTTATTTTCTGTAAAACTTTGTAGCTGAAGCAGGTGGGGTCTTGGGGGATTGTTTTCATTTTAAGTCTAAATTTGCTCTTAACTAAATCCCACTCTAGGTTTCTGTTGCTAAGCATTAGAATTTGCCTGAAAAACAAGAAATAACTACTTCTTGTTTTTACATGACTTGTTATGCTGCCTTTCTCAACAGAAAAATGAGGGGTACACCTACCTACAGTCTTACTTTAATTGAATGCAGGTAGTAATGATCTTCAGAAAACAGGACTTTCTAGACATGGAACTACAGGGTGCCCGGTCAGTGAGAAACAGATATACCCAAAAAGGTATAAGAACTAAAACTGGAGTGCAAACTGACTGATTTACAGTGTGATGATTTTTTTAATTATTATTACTATTATGAAACTAATTCACTTTCATCAGTTAGAGACCTAACTGATGTTAGGATGAGGAGAAGGAATATAGCAGGAGAAGGAATATATGCAGGTCACTTAATACTGAATGTGTCAATATTGATTACAAAGCTCCCTTTGCAGACCTGTCTGAATATATCCTATTCAGAATTCTGCCCCTTTTTAACCAAAGCAACAGGTCTGTAAGTGCAGATGGGGATTTTTCAAGAGGCAAACCAGATAATTCAGACAGACCTGTAAGCACCAGAAACTTAAGGAGGTGTAATTCTAATCCTCCAGATAAACAGAAATAAGTATATTTGTAATACCCAAAACTTCCTGTGATTCATTTGAAACTGGTTTTTGTTTTGCCACCACTCCCTACTGACGCTGCAGTCAGCCCTGTTTCCAAAAACATTATCAGGACCACTCCCAGCTGCAAGTGCACACAGCTGTGCTCACAGCCAGATGCACTCAAACAACTGTGCCCAGTATTCCCACCCTAGAGACCATGTAATATATACTTAGAGCAGAGGGTTATTACTTGCTGTGGGCTGTCACTCGCTACATGACAAAGGCAGTTGTACAGCTAAAATACTGACAACCAGTTTGTGTCCTGAAGGTCCAAAGTACTGGATTCAGTGTGCACAAGTAGGTGAACCAGGGGGTTTGTGTACACAAGGGATCCCTCTCTGTTACCAAGAACTGGGGAAGGCCATGGCCACTGAGGAGCCATTCATGCTGGCTGCTGTGAACTATAATACACATATGTACATAATATATATTTGTAAATGTCTTCACAGGTTTATAATACTGATAAATACAATTTCCCAAAAAAATTGCCTAAATGGTCTGAAATTAAGACAGGCTTCTCTTTCTTAATTCTGGGGATTCTGTACTTCATCTCAGATCGAAGTTGAAAGCTTACTACACACTTTATTCTTCATGTTATTTATATTTTTTTTTAATAATTATTTTGACTTTGGAAAGCTTTTGTGGGGTAGCATCTATGCAAAAGAGCCAAAAGCTTCCAGCTAATATTTGAAAGTGGAGATGTGTCACAGGCCAGGCCCACCCGTCGCCCTTCACTTGACATACATTCCTCATATGCTGAGCTGTGGCCAGATCAAAGAGAGGGTGGTTTTGTTTCATTTTGTTTTATCTCAGGGCAGCTTTGCCAGTCCTTGAGCACAGCTAGATATTTTGTGACACAGCAAATCATTCTTTTGGGGTATATTGTATTTGCAGTGGTAAACTTTTCCAGCTTCGTTTGCATATGTATCACAGCTAGTGATCCCTTTGTCAGTACAGCTGATGGCCCTGAATTGCTGGAGGTCAGAGTTGGTAATATATGAAAAATAGCATCACAGGGCTAAAATGCGCTTCTTTTTAGGATTCATTGGAGAGTCCCTTTTTGTGATTCCCTCTAACATGCAGAGTTTCTAATGTGTTTGTTAGAAACCTAAAACTTTTTAGAAGCCCGTAGAGCCAAGACTTCTGAATTTCACATCTGCAGAAGTTTGAAGATCTATTCTGTGTGCAGTGAGTTCTTGATCAAATGGTCCATCCAGTCTATACATGTCACAGTTAAACTGGATCTCTAAATAGTTATCTATTGCTGAAACGTGCTTTCAAAGATTAACAGTGGCACAGACCACCTTTATCTGCAGGTGTGATTTTACAGAAAAAGCTCTCAACCAAGCTGAATGAAGTTGGCACTTGTGGTTAAGAAACAACTCTTGTTTGACCTCTTAATTATCTTTAATTACATATAATGCAAGGTAAAACTAGCATTACTTATTATTTTCATTTACAGCATTAGCCAGTTGAGGTCCTTGAATGTTTTTAGTATCTGTTCATCCCAAGAGAACAAGTAGGGAATAAACATTAGTTAGTAAATGAAGTTGTGACTCAGATGTGTTGTGAAGCAAAAAGGTTGTGGTAATGTATCTGAAGCAAGTGCTGTCTACGTTGGACCATGGTAGCCTCCATTTCCTAGATACTCTCAGGGCTGCCGCTTTGATAAATTCCTTCCACAATGAACCTCTTTCCTTGGAACATTGTCTTAAGTAAAGAGAAGTATTTGAGAGCTAATCAGATATGCAGATCCAGGCAAAATGCTAAGTATGTAAATTCCCTCCTGTGCTTCACTTTCCTCATCACTCTGGAACGGCCTTTGGGCTTGGGTTTGAGACTTAAGATTTGGAGAATCCTTTTGCTATAGGCTTTGCTGTCTACCTCTCCTCTTTTCTACTGTCTGAAATCACAAGTCAGACAGCTGTTTGTAAAACTTGTCAGTTGTAGCCTATTGTACCAGCTGACACCTCAAAAAATCCTGGTCTCTGGCTACCTGGACAGACTGGTTTTGCAGCTTGTTCAACTTCATGGGTCAAAGGAGATTCCACTTGAACTGGAGATCATCCATTCTTGATGTCTTCCTACACTTACAACTATAAAGTGACCTGGTTATCTGCTTACTCTGTCAGGCATGATACAAGTTAAGTTGTCCAGAGGCAACACACTAAGTATTCTAGCAACTCCTACAAGAGATACATAACTTTAAAAATTGAAAAAATTCACACAAATACATGTTAGATACTCCCTAATTTATCGCAACTTGAAATTAGAAAATGAAATGGCTCCAGAAAAAGAATGAGAAATACAAGGCAGAGACTTTGAGGAAATCTGCTTATGTAAAAACGGGAATGTTTTGATTTCAGTCCACCAGCACATGGAATTACCTCTCATTTAAATGTTTGTTTGTTCGTTTTTTATGGAAATATGTATTAAAATGCTCTTTTAAACTAGAGCTTTATTCAGTGCACATGGAACACTCATGGTAGTCTAATCAGTTCACCTAAATATGATGAAATGAAAACTGTTCTGGGTACTCGTTATAAATTTTTTGTTATAAATTTTGTGACAATATAAAATAAAATCGGTCATGTGAAAAATCAAACACTTTGGGTCCTATCTCCAACAAACAATAAACACAGGAGGAAAAATAACTGATGCTTCCATGCATTTCTAATTAAAGGCTGGCAAGCTTTTCTGAAAAGAACACAAACACTTGCAAACACTTGCATTCTTCACAAACTAGAACTAAACCTTTTAAACCTCCTCTTATTCTTGTCATTCCTCATCACTTTTTATTTATAGACACTGCCATGTGCCAGCTCGGGTACAAGAGAGACAGAGCAAACTGCAGAAGGTGGCTGTTTGTGATCTTTCAAGCATAACCAGAAGTTGAATCTATTTGGGGGGGGGGGGGGGGAAACAACCAACCAACCAAACCCCAGAAGCGGAAGTTCTGAGATCTTCACCCCAGATTTGCGGATTTAATCTGTTTAGTGTAGATAATAATCCAAGCTATTGTTACAGATGTAGTGCATTGTTGCAGGAAATCTCAAAACATTTTGCTATGTACCTGTTTCTGACACCTTTAAGCGATTATTCTTTTTTTCATATATTAGCAGTTAACACTGTATCCTTTTGCTGTAAATTAGGAGTTTCAAACTAAAGATGTGCTTGTGAATTGCCACTTGTTATCATTATTTGATTTTTTTTTTTCTGAGTTGAGAACCTAAAAAGAATAGGTTGAATTGGGTTTTTTAAGTAAAATTAGGTAGAGATTTAGGTTCTAGGAATAGTCTTTAAATATCAGGCTGATGACAAAGCCTGTCAGAGCAGGATATTCCATGTTGTATTACAGGGCTGCTGAAAATGCAGAATCTTTCAATTCCAGCCAACATAATGAACAGATTGTTCTGTTAATAAATTGTATTAAGACTAAAATTAAGCTTTATTATTTATTTCAGAACTCCAAAAACTTTCAAGTGCTCAGTTATTTAATTGTTCTTTTTAAGTAAATGTCAATTGCTCTAAAATCAGTAGCAGAGGTAGGAAGGTTCCTTTCAAGCGTAAGCCTAATACTCAACTGCTACCTGATGCCTTTGTAGGCTATATGTCTGCTCAGCCTAAACCACGGACTGCAGACAGATAATCACATTAGTTCAGTTATTTCCCAATTTCGTTTAGCTAATTTTTATCTAACTCCAATTTCCTTTGAAAAAGTTACTTTAATTTTTAAGACTTAACTGTAATTGCTCATGATGAAGCTGCAAGATAGGTTTTTTTTAGCGCAGCTCTATGCATTACTCAAACTTCTGAATAATAAGGTTTCAAGTTTAAAAAAAGCTTTAAAAAAGGGAAAGAATATTTTGATGCTTGTACTTCTCTTTGTAAGCCAGGCTTCCAAGTCTTTTGATAGCCTGATTGTGCATCGGAGATGAGGTAATCAAGACTAAAATGTGGAATGACATAGACAACTTGTTATGAAGAATGGAAAGCAAAAATTTTTTTAAAACCCTTTTTGAAGAAAATAATTGCTTTCATTTATTGGTTGTGATAAAATCTTCAGCTCAGGTCTAATAAAAGATTATTAGTTTGGGTGAACAGGCAGAACATATACTGTGTGGGGGGGAAAAAAAACCAAACCTGAAAAAAAGTATGTGTTCTATGGCAGTTTCTAGTATGACCAGACTTCCAGTATGTTTCAATGTAAAATCAGTCTTTTGCAGGAAGTTATATCTGTGTTCCTGACATTCATTTGATTTTAGTGGTATGGGGTTTTAAATGAGAAGGGAGGTAGGATTCTAAATTATACTTGCTGAGTGAAAAATGAGATTCAACTTAAACTGCCTTGATTGCAAGTAAAAATTTAATGAAGACAGTGCAGGTGATGAATAAAAACAGTCTGTGATTCCAGATATCAGTCCATGTAGCTGGAGTCCTGAGATAGTGAGTTTTTGCAGCTTAGAGTCACAGATACTTTAATGGCTTCTCAGATGGCCTGGGCCTGGGAATGTACCAGTTCCCCCCTCCTATTATAACTGCAAACACTATGGGAATGAGGTAAACTGTCTACTGATAAAATGACTCCTGTACAGTGAGAAATCAGAGGACATTCCCATTATAGCTGTGAAGTGTTGTAAGGTCAGTTCTGAACAAACTGTTAACATTGAAATATTCTAAACTATTAATTTAGGCAATAATGTTCTTTCTTGATGCACGTACTCAATTGTTTAAACTGCACTTAATTGTATTAAGAAGGATAACAAAATCATGCCAAAGAGCTCTGTTAAAAAGGGAGGAAAACTTCATACACAAAGAATATAGCAACTAAACTACTCACTGAACCTATATTAAGCACATTTATCTTAATTTATATAAATGTTTTTTCAACCACATGGTAATTCGAATGCTTGCTTTCTTTACTGTCTTACAGGAAGCTTCAAAAGATGGTGCATGACATGAAGAAAAATGAAAGTGGGATAATAAACAAGTTCAAAAAGTAAGTTTTGAAATGCCAGTCCTAGTTTGCTAGGGGAAGTTCAGATTGCTAGTATAGTGTATAGTACTTTAGTGATGGGACCGTGTTATTCTAGAGGAATGTAGTTCAGTGTATGTGAACAGCTTCGGTCCAGACTGCAGCATGCAGAATTGTCATCATTAAGAGTTTCACGAAGCAGGTGCAGAACTGGCCTCAAATGGGAGGCTGTGTTAGTAGCACTGAAAAACATCATTTGGGTAAAATGCATTTTTATTCTTTGAGAATGATCATCACTTGTTGTTTGCATGTGTGCCTTTCTCCTCAGGCCACTGTTGAGGCTACCTGCTGCAACTAAGCTCATTTGAGCTCCACCTTGAACAAACTGGTCAGACATCATAGTTAGAATTCCCATAAAAATGCTAAGTCCTCCTGTGTTTCAGTCCCATAAAAAAACCCAGCATTACCTAATATCGTTATTCCAGTAAGAAGTGCTGAACAGCATGCATATTGATGTCGTGTGCATGAGTATCATAAAATATTCTTGTGTATTTATACATGGAAAGAAATTCCTGTAATTCTGCATCCTTGTCAAATGAATACACTATTCACTGTTTCCAGTCAAACATCTATTTAAACCAATTAGCTATTTAGCACACTTTTTCTTAATGTAATATCTCATTTGCATTGAACTTCCAGTTGGATGCTATTTTGTCATTCAGATGTCTGTCTTTATGTGGGTCATTGATGACAAAAGTACTGAGTACTTTTTAATTAGTACATAGTATCTGCAGTGTTTCTAGGCTCACCATATTAAATTCCAGAAATAGAGCTCTAGTACATAAAAGGCATATACAAATACTGTTTAAAATTTTTCTTAAAGAGTGTCCATGATGGGCTCAGTTCAAGGCAAAGAAAATGTGTTCTTTTAAGAGCTAATTCTAGGTATACACAAAGTGACCAGTAGGGTGGTGGGAGAAGCAGTAGGGCCCTGCCTGGCTTGGCTATGCAGGAGCTCTGGAAAGCCATGCTGGCTCAGCTGTTGCCCCTGCTGCCAGCCCTGCCAGGGCTGGTGTTGGTGAGGCAGCCCCTCTCCTTGACAGAGGAGGGGGACACACTTCTAGGAGCAGCAGCAATCACCTGATTCTCCCATTCTCCGTTTGGGAGTAATAACCTGGGCATGCAAGCCCTACTTTGTGGCCTCTTTATCACAGCTGTGTTTCTGTCCACAGACCTTGAGCAGGCTCTGATGGTAACACCTGATATATTGTTGAGGTCACTTTTTTCCTTTACTCATTCTCTTTCACTCTAGCGCCGCTGCAGTTTGCATTGAATCATAGTCACGTGGGATATGTACTTGTTATTTCCACACAAGCAAAATTTCTTTTAAAATGACCCTCTTTCAACTACTTGTATCTTATAAATTAAATCTCAGTGTGGTATTGTACACAGTGTGTATGTAAATAGACCACTGTGTTCAGAGATCCATTTGAAAAATCTCATAGTTTCACCTGGGACCTGCTCACAGGGAAGAGCTTCTGGGCTGTCAAGACTTTTGGTGGGTTTTTGGAGGGGAGGGGGGGTTGGATTTTTTTGTTGTTGCTTTTTAATAAAAGGTGGCTTCCTACTTCACAGTAGTAGTTTAAGTGTAGTTAATGTTAATAATACTGCAGTGGGTCCAGTTCAAATGCCTCGAAGAGGAAAGCAGGTGGCAGAAACAATAGAAGCATCTCAGGTTTATAATTTAAGGCAACAAATTGTCTCACATAATTGCCTGGACTTGAATTCTGGTATTAATCGGTATTGCTGTGACCATGTGTTCTTTCCTGAGAGTGAGAGGGGAAGGAAAGACAAGGAGAAATAACAAGAAATAAATGTAGCTGAAGCTGGGAAGGTCAGAGGTGCTGTCATTAAATGTCAGCTACAAGATTGCTGCTGTAACACTGCAGTTCTTTGATTCTCTAAAGATTAAAAAGAGCAGGCTCATAAAAACTCTCATATGACTGCAGCACAAAGCTCACATTTCAGCTCCCCCAGATATAAGAGTACAAATTGAGATGTAAAAAAAAATACTTATAATAATCTTTCTGATACTTCTGTGGTTCATCTCAGTCATATTAATCTCTTCTGCAGTTGTGAAGATCAGAAACTTACTTTTTAAAAAATTGAAGAAAAAATTCTCACATTTACACCTGACTTCAGAACTCGGATCTTGAACCCAGCACATAGTAGGACTTACAATAAAAACATGAATTGACAACACTGATAAGGATATGTACAAGAGATGCCAAGCTTTGCAGATTTAGAACTGGCTGTGTTCCCCTGAATGTGCTTTTCAGAGGCTTTTTGTTGATTTTTAGGTGCTTTTTCTAAAAAATGCCGTTTTCCAGTTGATCACTCCTCCATTTCAATTATAGGACTCTTGTTAAATGTCAAGCATGTAAACATGAGTGAAGTAGGAAAAATGGTATAAAAAATTGGCTTTATGTAGCACAGATTTGGAATTAATCTGTATGATGGAAAAACATTGGTTTAACTCAAGTTCAAGTGTAAGTAGAAATAATTTTAGAGAAGTCGAATAGTTTACTTGCTTATCCCAAGCCTAAAGTTGTCACACAGATGTATACTGTAAGCCTCTACTACTGAAATTGAAAGAATGATCAAGTACTCATTAAATACATCTGACGTGTCACCAGTATTTCTTAAATCTGGATTGGCTCTTGCTTGCAGAAAACTAAGTTCTTGGATCAAGTGTCTTGCTCTCCAATTTAATTCACGTGCAGGTGGGGAGGGATATGTCTACTACCCATGTGTGTCTTACAAGTCTAAGGAAAGCAGCCTGAACAGTGGTGGTAACAGAAGAGAAAACTGCAGATTGTTTCTTCATTGCTTAAAAGTCCCTGCTGTTTACTCCCCATCCTGACTCAAAATTTTCTGACACTAAAAATATTACCCACTGCAGGAAAGCATTCAGCTGCTTGCTCTTAATCACATGCAAAACTGTTTACAGTACTGGAGTCCCAGCTGCTGTGCAGATCATGATGTCAAAGAGGACATCTGCACAGGTGTAGAAGCAATAGGTATAGCCAAAGTTGTATAAACAATGAGAGCTGGGAGCATTTTTCCATATTCACAACATTGATAATACAGAGCAGGGAAGTAAGAGAGAAATCAGAAGTTTCATGCTGCAGGACAGTTGCCTATGCTTGAAATGCACTGCAAATACAGGCACAGCACTCACGTTAATCATAAACTTTAAGCCTCTAGGCTTGATTCAGTGGAATCCTAGCTGCACTGAAGTCAGTGCTAAAAGTCATACTGCGTATACAGCGAAGTCAGGATTTTACCCTAAAGTTTTGGCACATGCTAGCCTGCTGTGTTGAGTAAGAAACTAGAAGTTCAGGTTACTCACCTCATTGCAATATTGCATCCTATCAAAACTTCCTTGAAAGCCATCAGAAATCATGCACTTTTAGGTATTCATCTAACTGAACACAATCCAAATATGTCCATTTCTTGAAATCACATTTGCCACCTAACCTGAAAAATGGAAAGAAGAACATCTCCATCTCGTGCTTTATCCAGCTTTTTAGTTGGGTAAGTTTTTACTTCAGAGTTGCCTGGTCCTTTTTTCTAAACCATTTATAACTTAAGGCAGAGAAATTGAGTTACATGACTAAATGTCCCTTCAATCTGCATAGCGGCAACTAGAAGACATCCATGATCAAACCCTTGGCAAAGGGAAAAGTGGTATTTTATGGACCAAACAATGAGAGAAAAGTACTAAAATCAAGATGTACCACACTTAGAAAAAGAAGCCAGGGAAAAGTATAATACCTAATTTTAACTGTATTTTGAGAAAACATGAATTTCAATGTGCAGCTGAATAGAATATTTCAAGTGCCAGGATTTTTATTACTGTAACAATATTTTATCAAAGTGAAGATAAATAAATCACAGCTATATGCCATTTCACTGCCACAGCACAGTGTAAAGAAAATCTGTGAAAGAGTAGTAATGACAGATTATTTAAAAGCTTCAGATTAATTTTATTTTGTACAACTGCCAGATACTTCCAAAACTGTAACAAACTATTCCACTAGGTCATGAGAATACAGCTCAGGAAGAGTTTTATCCGTCATCTGGATTGCACCTGTTTGAAACTCTGAAAAAGTTTATTAGCAAAGTTCAATTAATTTATCTTTTAATCACAAGTGTAATGATCTAGTGACCTTAGGACTAATACATACTATAAATACTCAACTCAGTAAAGATATGTTAGTAGATAAGTTAGTATTTTAGTAGCCTAAATGTTTTGTTGGATCAACCTTACCATCCTATAGAACGGGAATCTTGGAATATATTGTATTTTAAATTGAAATAGTTGGTTTTCCTAAAATTTATTATGAATTTCTTTACAGTGCATTCTGCTCTGTACATAGTAAGACGTGTTATGTTACTTTTAAAGCCTGTACACATACTCTTAAAAATGTGCCTGGATTTTATTGAATCCTTTAAAACTGAAATTTCTCAGGGATATTTCAAAATCTCCTGAAAATTACTTATTTTGTATAAAATTTTAGAAAAATACTGGTCCCATTAAAGTAGCTGGAAACTTGAAATATTTGATTGTGTTCTATCATAGAAATAGTTCACCACCTGTAACTTAAGTCCAGAGTGGAGTAGAACTAGAATATTTCACTCGCGAATTACATTTGCTATAATTCTATATAACTCCATTAAAAGGTATGTTAGGAAACCAGTCTGTCTTCCACTTAAATACGTATGCTCATTTGGATAGCATTTGATTCTCGCAGTCCTTTCTCATTAACTTCAAGGGGAACAGGATGGAGACAACTGTAACTCTGCAAGCATCTATGTGTATGTCAGAATCTGAAATAGCTAGGTAACCACTCCTTGGCATAGGGGTTATGTCTTTTGAGCTTGCATTGTGGTTTGCACATTCAGTAAAGTTCTGGCTCTTGCAGAGTGAAGCTCCAGTTCACTTCAAAAGAGTCTAGATTCCAGTTTGGGCACTCAGTAAGTCATACCAGTACAGTGAGAAATATTTTTTTTAAAGTGGACTTGAATTTTAGAATCAGTAACATATTTGAAGAGATTCTAGCAAATACAGATATGGCTGTGAATTATTTCAGCTCTGTGACAGAAATATTATTTCTTTTCTATTGATATTCAGGTTCCAAAATGAACAAGTGGCCTTAATTTGCAAAACTGGGAAAGATACTTGGGATCGGTATGCTATTTCAGAGCTGCACAATGGCATGATAGGCTTCCTAGACACAGACCTCTGTTCTGTGCTTCACATGCTTTCGTTATAACATATTTACATTTTCTTTCGGGGCCATTGCCAGGATTTACAGGGCCTGGGACAAAGTGTTGATGTCTTCTGCTTAGCAGCTTGGAAGTACATAGTGTGGCTTAAGCCACATTACACTGTGACCCAGGTAGCCTCTTACTATTTCCTTAGTTTTCCTATTCACTGTCTCTGAACAACTCATGCTAGACATGCTGCAAAGTACATGAATACATTTTGGTCTAGCCTCCCCAAGACCTGAGGTCTGCCCTGGCAGTGGCCCTGGATTTCTCTTTCTAACATGCCTGTGCTAACCTGGACATAAGACAACTGCAGGGTTGTTGAGAATGCTTTTTAATTTACTCTTCGTACACTAAATTATGTTATGCTGCAGGAAGTTTAAGACTTGGAGGAGGCAGTTATCTATTTGTTAGTGTTGTTAGTAATGAACAAAGCAGGTAAGCACTTCAAAAATTATGTGCCTAGATTGGTTGAGGAGAAGGGGGTGTTGAGGTTTAGCAATGCCTATACCATTTATTCATTGATTCATGCATGTGCAATTTGTATGTATGCAGCTATCTGAACAACAGAATTTTATTAATTCAACTCAAAAGTAGCCAAAGTATTTCTCAAAACAGATGGGAAAAATTTGTCAATTGATGTGCTAGTGCCAGCATGCCACCACCCTGAGATACGTTGGTACCTGAACAATGACACTTAAGCAGCATCTCAGGACCTAAATACTGAGTGTTTCTTTCTTAGAGATCACAAGAAAACATTTTAAATTCTTTCTGGACAATTTTTTTGTAAATAATTCGCTTATTTTTGCAAATGAATTTGTTAGAACCTGGTGGAAGAATGAGTGAAGTCATCAATTCAGTGGACAAAGGTTCAGGTCCACGGTGACATCTCATCAGTGCTACAGGGAAGCTGCCAGACAATGCTCAAAAGTCACTCTGAAGAATTATTTTAATGTAAATTGTGCTAAGGTTTTATATGGCTACAAAAAGCAAAGGCCTCTCATATCATACATGCACCTTAAATTTTGAGTTCAAACACAAATTCCTTTTTTTTACACAGAGTAATGAAATGAATAATATATCAGCTGACTTCTGTGTCTTCTGGACAGCTGCTATGTACAAGCAGGAGTATAAATATGTAGACACATATATATGTATGAACAGGAGTGGACATACATATATGTATACTGCTGTTTGCTAAATATATATATATATTTACCAAAGCCACAAAGATCCTTTCAGTATTTATACAAATTATCTTTCAATTCACTTGGTATTACAAATGCCATTTTAACAGCATTTACCAAAAAAAAAGGGCCCTGAGAGACCAGGTTTACATTTAAACATGAATCAGAAAATAAAGTGCATGCAAAATGACAGTTATAAAAATACAATGGGAGAGTGCTGCATCACTTATGCCATAGTTTTAGCAAAGCCTCTGTGAGCCTGAACAGATTTTCATCTTCAGATAGATGTGCATTTATCTCTGCCCTCTGTTACCTGTTTCTGCACTGGAAATTCAGAGGAAGGCAAGTGGTCAAGGAAGCTGTTCATTCAATACATGTTCTAAGGAAAACAAAAATAAAAATCTCAGGTTAGATTCTAAGTTCTAATCTGTTTCTAGCTGTTCAAAGCTTTCTCCTGCAGCTATTTGCTAAGCATCTGTGACGGTAATCTGTATTTCTTCAGCTGTAGGTATCTTGTTATGAGCTTTTTTTATGTGTTTGACTAACACTGCCTTATACTGAATGTTACTTGTTATATCATAAATGTAATAATTATTGTTTACAGGCTAAAAAAAAAACCTCCACCAAGTCTACCACAAAGGGATTATGCTGCAGGTAAGGCTGTATTAATGTAAACTTAACTGCATTGTTTTATTATCATTATTATTATTATTGTTATCTTAGAGGTGGAACTATATTTGCTTATCATACAGCATTGCCGACAAGCTAGTTCATGCCCATTTTTACAAGTTAACAGCTATCTCATTAAGGAAACAATGATACAAAAACTGAAGCAAAGAGAACAGAGTTTGGAAGTTAGTTCCATGTTTAATGTAAATACTTGTAATTAGTGTGCTATCTTGGAGCTTTAACTAAGAAACAAGAAAGTGGAAGGCCCAGAGATCAGCAATAGTTGGGTTATGTAGAAAATATTATTCCTGTTTAAAAATGAGATGTGTTAGCAGGATGCTCTGTATAAAGTGCATGCTCTGCTGTTCAGACCATGTGCAATTTGCCGTTTTCTAATGCTTTCCTAACAGCTTTGAAACAATTTATCAAAAACAAGCAAGCAGGCATTTAATTTACTATTCAATGGGAACCAGGTGTGTTGCTCTGAACTGTTTAAGAAATTTTGACCATTCTTTTTTAACTGAATGTGATAAGTATCAATTGAAAGAATAACAAACATATGTTCAATATTCTATCTCCTTAAATAACTCTGATGCTTTGGTTTAGAACATGCAGACAATGAAGAGGAACAATGGTCAGATGATTTTGTAAGTACGTATTTTGGAATAGTAGGAGGTTACTGTAGCAACAGGTTAGCCCAAGCAATAATAATAAAAGTTTATTTTTAAATCATCTGCTTGTGGTTGAACTTAATACTACTGGTATGTTATTTGTCACATTGGCTTTATTCACAAGCCATTGGTTTTAGCTACCTCCATTTTTTTTACATGCAACTTAGAAGTATACCGTGAAGCTAGTGGTAGCTAAGGATGCTAAGTTTTTGGGATAAGTAAGCCCATGGCATCGGTTTGAGGGACTTCTCAAACTAAATAATGATTTCAGAAACTAATCTTCTATTTTGGGGAGAGAAGGTGGGAAGGGTGAGGAGGGAAAAGCCACTTTTTTGTAGAAACTAAAAACTTCTGATAAGATTTTAGAGAATATTAGAAGGAAGCAAGTCATGGTCATAAGCTGCATAATGTAATAGTACAACCATCAGCCTGAAGTGACTAGTTTCCTTTGGAAGTTAGATCTTGGGTATCCTTTTAATAGGAAAGGGAGAAGAAGTGACAGGACACATCAAGAGTCACAGCTGGAACTAGGAAGAAACTGTCCTGCAAAGGGTAAAGAGCTGTTGGTCCGTAATTTGAAGGCTGAGTTCTTGGTGTGAAAGGAGTCCTTGGAGATAGCAAGGACATAGGAGGAGGAACATTCTGGGAGAAGCCGAAGGGGAGACAGGCAGGATTGACTGTTTTAGAGAGGGAGTGTGACATGTCCTTTCAATTAATTGTATTTCTGCAAGAATATCTGCGTCATACACTGCTATGAAGCTGTAAGTATGTTATGAGATGAGAAATGGGAAGTTCTGTCTTTCTAGGACAGTGATTATGAGAATCCAGATGACCACTCTGACTCTGAGATGTATGTAGTCCCTAGTGAAGAGAATCCTGATGACAGCTATGAGCCGCCTCCAAGTGAGCAGGAGAAAAAGAAGATTCCCTCTGCATTCCCTATTTCTAGGGGTGAATATGCAGGTAGTTACAGAATATTTGGCTATGTCAGCTTGATAATCGCTTATTTATCAGTACTAGAAGAGAAGTGGCCTCAAATGGACTAAACTGTCCTTTTCTCAAGAGTTTGTTTTAATTCTGACAAGTCTTCAGCTTTCAGAGATATTATTTGTTATAAAAGAATGAACAGGTTGGTATTGCTGGTAGCAACATTTAGAATTTTGATATAATGTGTCCTAGACATCTACTAATTAATAAATTCAGGCAGCTGTGTAGGAGGTATCACTAACTTGGCTCCAGATTCATCTGCATATTTTAATGTAGCAATTCATATTGAAAATTAAGCATATAAGACTGGACAGGTCCCTTCTTAATGTTTTTCTCAGATCGTTATTCCAAAAACAGTAAAACAGAGGACAAAGGAACCTAAATATTCACTTCATGTTGTTCTCCAAGGTTGGTACTGAGGAGGATAAATATCCAGAAAAACAGGACAGGATCAATATTTTATTTACACCAGTCCAGCATAAAGATGTTTCTCCTTCTTGTTTTTATTCGTTTCAACCATGGGCAGACAGCACTGGAGTGATCAAAACTTCGCTTCAGTTAAATGAAGATTTGAGCCATGGGGAAAAGAAACAGGCGTGATGCCTGCTTCCATTTTTGTATGATACAAGACTGTTACTTGTTATAGACTAATCGTCAAAGTGCTAAAATGACACATACGTACTCATAAAAGTTTATCAGCACTTCACCTACATGTTCTTTCAGAAGGGGAGGAATTTTTAAAATGACACCCCAGAGGACCTTGCATAATGTGTGTTTCAGTCCCATTCTTTGTGCTGTGTAACGGTTGTTTTTCATGCAAGTTGCAACATCAGGACCAGCACACACTCAGGTCTGTCTTTTGACCTGATCTGCAGCCACAGTGAAGACTTGTTTGCAGGTAATAGAAGATAGTCCAGAGGCTAATGTGTAATTTTAACTGAAACTGTTGTTTTCTTCCATATTAAGACAATCGCACCAGTCACCAGCAGCTCCCTACCATCAGCAAACCTCTCCCAAGTGCGCCCAGCCCAGCCATGTCCAGACCAAAGAAACTATCCATGCCATCTCTGCCATTGCCATCACCTGCTGTAAAACCAAAAGTACCACCAAAGCCTAAGGAGTGTAGTGATGATGAGGTAATGTTTATAGATACACTTATTTTGACAGTTCAAATGTCACCAATCATAAGATAAACTACAGAGCAATGCCATGGCCTGGTCTCTTTCTTAGCTTCTGTGGCACAAATAATTTTGTACATGACAGACAGTGACCTGCAAGTACCATGCTGATTCCTAGGGGATATCTGCCTACTTCAAGTATGAAAGAGGTTCATTACATGTAACAAGCTGCAGGCAACCTCAAAGGTTACCCCAGGACCAACGGGATGGGTAGGTTTTTACCCACTAGTCTGGAACTGGAGTACTTTGGTAAAGGGGTTTCAGTCTTGGGGAATCCCATCCACATAGGATGATAAATGTCTGAAATAGCCATCACTGTGAAATGGCAACTATTGTAAACTGCTGCCAGGGTGTCTATCCCAACAGTTTGTTGACATGATGGAGGTTTAACTGGTAGATTTTTGTCCCGCATTTCTCATAGGATAATTACATTGTGCCAGTGGACAATGACGATGATAACTATATCGAACCCACAGAAAGCAGCATGTCACTACCTACAAAATGTGAGTTTTAGTCATTTAAGCTAATAGTTACTGCCTTGTTAGGAACAACAGTGGAAAAAATGGATCAGGGTCAAATTAATGTCTGTTTCTAAGGTTCAAAGAGTGGAAGTGCATCTAATAAACACAATGCAGCCTGCATAAAAGGCAGTTGGCTCCTTTGGCCCATGACAAGGCCAAGGAAAACTATTTTTAACTTTAGTGGAAGCCCTGTTTAATTCCTGCCTCTCTTGCTCACCTGTTTCAAAGTCCAGCCCTCGTACAACAAGGAAGGTTTTCATGTTATGTGATCTCCTTCCTCATCCAAGGGAGCCACAGCATTAAAATTCTGCTTGCCTCAAGAGAAGAATAAGCATTTTCAGATTTTCAGTAGATAACGACAGACTTCGATTCATTACTTTTTTACCTCACTATTTGAAGTATATTCAGCTGGAGAGAGAAACTACTACAGTCCAAAGGTGAAAAGTAAATAGAGAGAGTGTGTAGTCCTCCTCTCTGACATTACTGACAGTATCAAACCTATTCAGGATGCATGAACACTAAAAATGAGAGCTGCTTTCTGCCTCAGTTGATTTGTTCATGGTCACACAAAAAGGCTGTCACCTGGACCTACTTAATATTTATTCTTATTTTATAAATGTCACAGTTAGTTCTTAATACATATACATAATTTTATATATGTGTCTGTTTATACACACATACACATAATTATATATGTATATGAATAAAATATGTTTTAGCTCCTGTGAACACATTTCTGAAGACAACAAAGTCAGCTCCCCCTACTTCTCCAAAGCCGCCTCTTGCTTCTGATATGCAAGGTATGTGGAGTTTGTATCACTGTTAAAATAAAATAACCTGAGATTGAGGGATATTAAATTACACCTGATGTATTCACAACACAAACTATACGACATCTTCAGTAAAACAAAAATATGTTCCCCTTTCAGTTTTTCTGTGTTGTAGTAGTTGTTTTGCCTAGCTTGAATAGTAAATCTGTTTTAAGCATGAATAAAGATAGAAAAAGTCATTTGCCCCAAAGTAATTTATTTTTAGTCTTACGCTCTAGCGGTGGAATGCAAATGGATCAATACAGCAAAGACAATTATAGGACTCTGTATGTTAGTAATCCCATTTCACTGTAGGAATCAAGACTCAATACCTTAAAACCATATCAAGATTCAACCTTGAAGAAATTCTGTCTAGGCTGATGTTTTCCATGTCCTGTGATAAATGTTTCTATTTATGTTCTATAAAGAGTAGTTTATTTGGAAAACAAAACAAAAGCAGAAGCAAATAAGTGAAATCATATTTACTTTTGTAAGTGCAGATATACTTTGTTCATCTTCCTTAGCTGTGCTAACACCAGGTTTTTTTGCATATCCTTGTAACCTTTACAACCTAATCACACAGTTCTTTAAAAGTCTTGGCATATTCATTAGCAATGTGTTTAGCTTCCAAGTCGTAAACTGCAAAAGTTTTTTTTCTGAATGACTTAAGATTTTGTGAGTTAGTCTCAGACATTTTAAAATACCATTTTCCACCTTAGCCTTTCTGTAAATCAGTGTCGAGCAATAACCAGCTCCTGACTGATGTTACTAGAAAAATAAAACATCTCCCCCTGGTGGGAACTCGGATGCTTTTGAGCCCAATAAAAGCAATGAGGCCTGATACGAGTTGTTGAAATATGGTTCAATTTTCATTGGAAAAAAACCCTAGACATAGATTAGGATGCTGGAGGTTTTGGTTTTCAATATCTGTGAATTTAAATACACAGAGAGAGATGTATTTTAATACATCAGAGATGCTGATGCTGGCCATGCAAATGAGCCAGCTTGTATTTAGGATTCCCCTGAGCTCTTCTTCCCAGAGTCAAGAAAAGGCTAAATGCTGCCACATGTGTGATAACACATCTTTTCCAAACTGTCCCAGGTTTGCAGAACAAAAGCATTCACCTTGCTGGGGGGGGAGGGAGAACAAAAAAAAAGGTTGTGGGGTCAGGGGAAGGTTCATACGCAGGTGACTGTTTATCAGGCTTCTTGGGACTTTTCCTGAAGTCCCCCGTAGAAGACCAGGGGTGAGACTACCCCACAGTTTTGGAGATAGAATCAAGCTCTGAGCAGATTCTCCTCTCTGTCTTACAGAAGTCTACGAGGTTCCTGAAGAAGAGGTAAGGCCTTTCTACAGTTTATGACTCACAGTGCCCTCAGGCAGGGCACAAATGTGATTGTAAAAAAAATAAAATAAAAATCAGTCTTTCAAAGGGGAAGAATGGGAATCGGTCTCTGTCTGCACTTAAAACTCTCTGACACGTCCTTCACAGAAAAGCTGGTAAATCAATTCAAAAGGTCTGCAGAACAGAGTAAATGGGAAGGGGCTGAAGTTTCCTGGTCCTGTGTGATAGTGATCCAGTCTGGGAAGCAGCAGCCTAAGGCAATGCTTTCCAGAAGAAGAACTCCAGCAAAGTAGCAATGACAGTTCTGACACAGTCATTTTCTTCCTACTTGCTGGTACTGACATGACATATGGCCAAAGCAGGATCAGGACTTCACAGATTTACTGGTGGTGACTTCTTGCCTCTCCCATCCTAGTGCAGATTATGAGAGCTCTAGTAGAAATCTATACCACAACATGAAAATAAGATATAAGATAATGTAAATAGAATCCTAAGATATGTTTTATGAAATCAGAAAGCAACCAAATAATTCAGTGCATTTTCTCTTACAGGAAAAACCAGCACCACCACCGGTAACCAGGTAACCCACTGCTGTGAATGTTTCTGCATTATTTAAAACTTGTCAGAAAATACATTTTCTCATCTAGATACTGAAAGTTTGATAATTCTTTCTAGAAGATACAGTAATTCTCTCTTTAGATTATCTACACAAACATCATCCATTTCTGTGTTAATTTTTGTAACTCAAACATAACATACATTAAAAAGAAATTGTCCTTAAAGGTACTTTTTCATAATTTATTTTTTTTTTGGAGGGGGGAGGAGAAAGAGAGGTTGCTTTTATACTTCCTGTTGTTAAGCATAATTTTCTTTCTTAATTCATATTTTACTAGGTTTCCTAAGCCACTTCCATCTATGCCTGCTCAGAATATGGAGCACTCCCATGTGCGCAGCATGACCAGAGAGTCACCTAAGCTGGATACTTCCAGGTAAGTCAACAGCAGTTTCTTTCAATAGGAAACAAAGTTTTTTCGTCTCTATTGCATAGCCCTCAGACAATAAGCAGTTGTCAGGACATACAAATAACTAGGGATGTAGGAACAAGGTAAGAATTGAAAGTTCTCATTTCCTTACAAAATTCTGTATTCAAGTCAGTTTGCCAAATGGGTACCGTCTTCTTGAATATCCTATTAGGGATCCAGTGCAGGCATAAAATATCCCTGTAAACCTGTTTAAAGTCCTATTACCCATCTTTGCACCCTTGCAAATGAGATGTTTTGCAGGGGATGGGGCAGAGGTTAGCTTGTAAAGAAACTGGACACAGTAAATCAGTGATTTATGTTCCAAGCCTCTGGAGGAAAAGAGGCAAAGAAAGCTCGAGTATGCAGCCTATTTCACTCCAGAAGTCTTCAGAAGCATAGGGAGCTGCTTCATAACCACTGCCTCATCTCTAGAACATCATTTTACAAAATAGGCCACATACCCCAGGAAGAGTAGGTGGCATCCAGAACACTGTGTGTGTTACAGTGTTTGAGGTCCTGTGCACAGTTGCAGGGGACCTGAGGTCCAGGACAGAAGCTCTTCTAGAGTAGTTCCACACTAAGGGCACAGCATGACTACAACCACTACAGTGGTGCATAGCCGCAACTAAATCCATTCATTGCAGAACTCCTCCTCTAAAGATCTTAAAACACATTATCTAAGCCAAGCAATTAAATAAGTAAATCCTACTCATCTTAACCTACTGTGTATATTTTCCAGAAATATTTTGCCTCTTCCCAGAAATCGTCTTCATCCAAAACCAGTGAGTAATTAATGTGCTGCTATAAAAGAATGTATTACATTTAGGTTGTCCTGCGTTTTATGTATATAAATAGATGGATGCTTTTTATTATCTGGATTAAGTAACAGAAACAGATGACTGAATATCAGATTGATCTAATATTGTAATTGTGGGTATTAATCTTTTGGACTAAGAAGCATTGAGTATCTGTATTGATCCAAGAAAAATTTCAAGTATTTTAAGGGATGTATGTTTCACTCCACAAAAATAATTTCTTGTACTAAAAAACACCAGTTGAACTCCAGGAACCTTACTTTCAGTAGCAATGGTTGATTTTGCCCACTCTGAAGCATCTTCCTTGAGCTTCATTCCTCTCAGATGATGAATGATTAATACTTTCTGAAAATGGAATCCTTCTAAAATATGTAGTCTGAGTAACCAGTATCACTAGAAAATGCAGTCTGTGGAATAAGTACAGGATTTGGGCTCCTAAGACTGTGTTTGAGTCATTCTGCTGCTGCTCTTGTCCCTAGTCTGTCCACTGTGCTGGAACAAAAGTTTTTTGAAGCAAACTGCTTGGAAACTTGCTAAGCCACAGCAAGTGGGCAAAAGCAAATGCATAGAAGGTGCATGAGGAGCTAACTACCAAGAAACAGAGTGACAGCAGCTTCATCAGTATCTGTGCCAAAAGCTATGTGCCTCAAACTCTAACCCAGCCCAATGCTATGAACTGTCCTAAAGAAATAAACAGCTCTACCAATAACTACATAGAGAAATTAGACATTTAAAATCAGGAAATTGGGCTCATACCATAGCATTAGACATTATGGTAACACAATGCAGGTGGTGTAAGAACATCTTATAGTCTACTTTCAGTCCTTAAATTTCTAATTATATCAAGTATTTGGGGTGAGGAGGGTGTGCATACAACTAGAGCAGCATTTGAGTTTCCCTTCCACCTCATCACAAAATCACAACAGGGGGAGGAGATCCTTCTGAAGGGAGAATGTTGGACAGAAATTCTACTCTCTGATCAGCACTAAAAAGAATACTGCTTCAGAACAGACTCGAGTCCCATATTGCAGCTGTAACCTCTCCATTAACAATCTCAGAGATTCTCTCTGAGATGGATATCCTCTTAGCTTTGCAGACAGTCAAGAGACACTATTGTTTTGCTGGGGCCACAGACTTGGGTTAGTTACAGCACCAAGGATGGATCTCCCAAACAAACACTCATCCATAAAATGGGTGTGTTCAGCTCCTGGGTACTTGCAGTTATCCAGTTTGGCACAAGAGTCAGCCTAGGAAGGAATTACCCAGTGTAGTACAAATTTTTGGGTCTTTGCTTGTGTAAATGGCCAGCCCTTACAGTTTTAAACTAAAACACAGCAATGAGCATAACAGTTTTCAGTGCAGTGCCTTTCCATCCTTGACTATGCACACTGACAAAACAAAACAATAACCAAAACATCTGTTAATTGCTTCCATTCAATCCATTCTCAACAGTAACCAGCAGTGATCATGTTAACAGAACTGTAACCCTAGTTCCACTCAAAGGCCAGGGCTGACTGGGGGAAAAATTTCTCCACATCTCACTCTCTCAGCTGTTGGATGATGGATTACACCTCTCCAACCAGAGAATGGATGCATTTGTGACCAACATTAATGAAAAGCCTTTAGCCTGGTGGATGAAGATGGACAAACTAATAACTGGTGCCTCTTTGAAAGGTACTCGTCATATGGGAGTTTGATTCCCTAAAACACAAGAAGTGGGAGTCAAAAGAAAGCATCTCAAAAGAAGGCAGGGAATGAGTTGGATCGGTTCAGTTCTAGCATGGTGAAAAGACAGTTTACTCTGTATCCTTTATTCAGTCGAAGATATGTTCTTAGGATATTCAAAGCTACTGCAAAATTTCTGCTTTCCAGCCTGGTCATGAAACATAAAACAAAAGGTCCCATTGCAAATTTTGGGGCAAAGTTTTCTCAATACTACAAGCAATCTCAAGATTATTAGAATGTTCAAAATTAGATTGATGTTTGCTAAAATTTTTCAAATGTTGCCATAAAAGCCGATGAAAAGTATTCTGGGTATTATATGTATTCTGTGCAAATATTTCTTTAACTATCGCTGCAGATTTCCAAGACCAGATTATTTATTTATGCACTTCCCATTTAATAATTCCCTTTTTAATAGTTTCTTATCAAATCTAACACATTTTTCCATTACAGGAACATGAAGCAAACAATAATCATGAAAGTAAGTATTCTGCACTGAAAACATGGCAATATGAGTGGGATTTGTTTGCAATATGTCACTGGTGACCTTAATTATAGCATCTAGTGAAGTGTGTCAGTGTAAATTTTATCCATAACAGTCAGCAATAAGCAAGAAATGTTGCTGAACTGTTTTCAAATATAATGAGTGTGAAAACATGTTAAGACAGAAATTAAACCAATGGATATTTTTTGCTTTTATTACATTAACACTGAAATGGCAGTGAGAAAAACCCACTGTTCAGTTGCAGCTAATATTGCATACTAAATATGTCATTTGCATCTGTAGATCATAGCTTCAGTAACACACAAGAATCCAGATTTCCCACTGGACCAGCTCCATCTCCGTTGCCAAGGGGCCTGTGAGTAAAAAATAATAAATATTTCTTTGGTGGGGGTGGGTTAGTAGGTGTATTAGGAGCTAATTCCTAGCTACCCTTGCCTATGGCAGTAAGAATTCAGGAGTAATTTTTATTGCCATTCATTAAAGATATCCTGACTAGGTAAAGGCAAGCTATTAATTTTGTTACTTCTGGAGGAATAAGATTTCTATGCCAGTGGCATTGTCCTTCACTGTCTGCCACTGATGGCAGATGCTGGCTGGCTTACTTAATTGTCCCGTACTGTAGCAATAGCACATGCATGCCTATAAATGTGGGAAGGTGTGTGTTTCATTAAAACTCTTCTGCCCCAACCATGTTGTCATTTTAAGTACTGGACAGAGCGTCTCATAAGTACCTTTCCTGAGTACCTACATTACAGCTGACACTCTTACTATCTTTTTTATTTTCCCCCCACATTCCCCAAGTGCTAAAGCTATGTAATAAGGAAATGCATTCCATCTTGGCCAGAAATATCTTGGGAATCAACGAACCTGATGCTTATTTGCTAAATGAATTGATGTATCTGCTAAGTAACCATACTTTTTTCTTTTTCCTTCAATCTGCAGAAAGAAAACTTCTAATGTAGTAAATTCACCAGTAAGTTGACTTTTAATTGTGTAATCAAACAATAATTTTACAGGTGATTTTTAATTTACTGTAGAACAATTTTATTGTGAGTTTGGGTGTGGCATAAATGCATAAAGACAATAGGGGAAAGAGAGCTATAAAGAGAGGAAATATTTGGGTGCTGTTATATTGAACAGTGCAGCAGTGAGAAAGCTCAAGCAGGAAAACCTTTTGATTAAAGGGATGTTTGGATTCAATACTCTAGGATGTAACAATAAAAACAGTGCAAGAACTGAGTAAAATGAGAAATAACTGGGAACACAGGCCATTCAGAAGTAGTCCCTGAAATATATAAGGCTGCATAAGGGGAACATGGATTTATTGTGAGAGTGATAGCTCACAAAAGATGCAGGATTTTACCAGAATTTGTCAGAGTATTTTCAGTAAGTATTTCATCATTAGAAAAATACCTCAAAACCTCTTGTGGGAGAAAGTGAGAGAACTGGTTGAAACTTTCAAAGAAATTAATTTGAAAAATGTTTTGAAATTGACAGTTTATTATCTTTGTTTCAAGATGGGGGGAAAAAAAAAGAAACTGGAAAGTTGGGCAAGTTTTTACTGTGAGCTAAACTGACAGTTTAATTTTCAGTAAAAAATTTATTCAGACATTTGTCAAAATACCTTGACAAAGATTAAAATGTTTTAATTTTGAATCTCAGGTATTTGGGATAGGCTTCATTTTTGGACTTCAGATAAGAACAAGACATTTGTTACACCATAAACTTATACTGGAAAAAAAAGGAATGCATCTCTAGATTTTAATTCTGCCCATCTATTTATATACACAAACTGGGATTCTTTCCAAATCTACTTTGCAAAATCCCAAGCTTCAAGGTCATAGAATTAGAGGCTCTTCACAGAATGGCCATGTCCGTCCCTCCTAATCCCTCCAGGATGCTGTCAATTCTAAAAGTAAACTAGTTCACAGAAAGTATAAAAAAATAAACATTTGCTGTACAAGTGATACTCCATTTAATGTTTGGTTTCCTTCTGGTTTATTGCAGAAGCCATGTCTACCTTCCAGAGAGACCTTAACTGCAAATGAAGGTAAATTATCTCCACTACTGCAAAAAAGTTGACATTTATCAGAATTTAATTTTCTTTTTATTAAAAACATGAAACACCACCACATTCAATTTAGTCTAGGTTTTTGAGGGCGGTTTGGTTTTAGCAGTTTCAAACTGGATCTGGCCAGCTTTAGTTGCACTGAATATCATTGTTCTCTAAAAGTAGTCACAGTAAAACTGTTGAGGTTACTGGCAGGGTAACATAGGACATAATGGACCAGCAGCGTGCCATACAGCCCTCAAAGTAGGGGGAAGGGAGGCAAAGCTTGAGCACATCATTCTAAATTCAGCCAGAACCACCTCACACAGAGCCAACTCCTGGCAAGAGCCAGTCGACCTCGCACAGGCAGAAAATCCATCTCTCCTCTGTGCAAGGCAGCAGCTCCTTCAGGCACAAGCTCAGCAGGAGCTGCTGTCTAAAACAAGGGTAAGATGCAGGCAGCCAGCCGCACCTCCTCTGGCTGAGCTCTTGCAGGCAGCCTGCCCCAGCATCCTCCACCACGTCACGCAGCTCGCCTTGTGAAGGGCACGTCTCCCACTGAGCTCCTGCAGGCATTCACAGTGCAGCTACTTGTCTAGAAATTTGGTGGTATGCCACTGGTTAATAAAGAAAGGAGCAGGATGGCAAGCTGCCATGTAAGGGAAAACCCCAAAAGTTACAATAAAAGAAACCCTCCTTCAGCTACTGTCTTATCTGGGATGACATATTTCTGAAGAAATCTTGACTTTGTGATTCATTTTCCCAAACTACAGAAAAACCCACAGCAGCAGAACGACGACGAGGTTCCAGCCAAGAGCTTCCACTTCCACCCCTTCCAAGTGGTGTCCAAAAGTAAAATCTCTTTTCATCATCTTCTGAATATTTCACTGCATCAGCTCCTACTGTTCGGTCTGAACACAGCTGTGAGAAGTTCAAACGGGAGCACTGAATTCTCTGTAGCCTTCTCTTGATTTTTTTGGAAAGTCATGTTTCTTGAAGCCTCACAGTAGCAAAATCTAAAACATGGCAAAGGCATCCAAATACTATAAACGCCACCAAAAAGCATGAGAGGATATAACCTTTAATTCGGTGATGGAGATTTGTGTGTTTAAGTTCCTAAGTGTCAGCACTAGGTCAGTACTAGTGGGGTATGATTTTTTTTTTTTTTAGATACCTGTATCTGGCCCTTATTTCTCAATGAACAGATGGGTGAGATGGAACACATCCTACCACTGCATGCTTCAAATACACAACTTTAATGTTTTCAGAACTGGGTAGATCTCCTCAGACCTTTCTGTAATCTCTTCAAATTTATTTCAGGCCTTTGCTCCCAAAGTCCTCAATTCTGCCAAGTAAGTATAATTTAGATTTTGAATTAAAATGTGATTAACTTGCAATTTCAAATTAATCTCTAAATTAAGATTATTTCAAAATGCCATGCATATTCATTAGTTTGGAATTAACATTTGTCTCTGTAAGGCATACAAAGAAGAGATCAAGTATCCCGCGGCTTAGCTCAGATAGTAAAATGAAGGGAATATGTCAGGATTATTGTATAAATTGATGGAAATTGGGTGCTTCATTCCTATGTGTGACTGCTGGAAATTTCTACTAAGGGGAGTTTGGGTCAGTTCCCTTAATAATAAAGATTCCATCAATCTTCCTTGCCACAGAAGAACCCTAAGTATGACATTTCTGGGCTGTTCCAGGCTGCTGTTGCCTAGAAGCCAGACAGATCATTATTGCATCCAGCAATTTATTCTTTCTTTCCAGGGAGGGGGGTGGGGAAGAAGGTATTTTTATAATCACAAATGCCAAAGCTTTTCTGTAAATAATATTTTAAAAGCAGGACTTTGTTTTAATTCACAGTTAAACACAGATTAGGTGATACGTGTATGAACTCTCTTTGCAAAGAAGTGTAAATCAGATCTAGTATTTTTCTAGTCTCTTGTTAGCAGACATTTGCCTGACCTTCATACCAGACCTTTTCTGCACATCCTTCAGTCTGAACCTATCTTTCACACTGTAGATGGATGATGAAAATTGCACACAGAAATCTGCATGTGGTGTAGCTTAAACTTACATGCTGTTACTAGTACTTCTCTCCATTTCCTGGAAATGTTTGCTTGATTTATCTTGCAATTATATCTCCTATGGCGTGGAATTATAATGGCTCATATTCATGCAATAGGCTGATGCTCCTAAATTTGTCTGCTTCACACAGAGCATGATGCAATAGATGTGCTTTAACTTGTAGCCTAAATTCTTACCCTAACGTATAACTATTCCTCAAGGTCATCTGGTGCTAAATAATGCTCGATCAGTAAACTTAGTTAACACACTTATTCTGTGCCAGGTCCAATAACAACTTCATCACTGATATAGTTGGTCCCTATCACTAATGTCCCTTCAACATAACCTGCCATTTCTTACTTGTCACCATGCAAGCATAGTGCTAACTTTCATCTTCTTCACAGAAAGTACTAATTTCCCATACAGCACAGTATCAAGTGCTCTACTAAAGTAGAGTAAGTACAGTGTCTTCTTTGTAGAACTCTGTTGTTTTATGAAAGAGCTGTAAAATTTTATCTACTTGGGAAATTTCAGATTTTTTGTCTTGCTAGTTGTACCTTTACCTCCAAATCTTCATATTCTTCCCTTCAAATTATTTCCTAGGGCCTTTAAAATCTATAAAATTCTTACTGCAGACAGACCCATTTCTCTTTCTACACAGCTAAGGAATCTCTTATCCCTTATTTTAATTCCCTTTTGTAAAGTCTAATTCCATCTGACTTCTGGTAATTATTTATACAACATTCTTTTCAGCTGTAGCTTTGGCAGCTTGTCAGTCAAAATTTGACAGAAAAGAAACAAAATTCTTCATATTGAGTAGCCTTTTTCACATGATTATTTATTCATTGAGAGCTGGAATTGCCCCTTAAAATGTCTCCCCTCAGCTTTGTACAGTTATCTTCTTTAGTATAATGATATTGATCTTTACCCAACTCAGATCACAAGTACCCATAGCAGACAGCTATACTATCTTTGACCAAGATTCTTTTTTACCAGAAAACAATTATCTATACTTATTTCCCATATTTCTACCATATCATTACTATGCAATGCTACTCAACCATTTCCCTTCTAATTTCTTAAACATTTTGACATCTGTATTTCCATCCTAATAGGTATTTTCTACTGTGCTTTGTTATTACAATTATAATTTAAAGCTTCATAATCTTTCCTACTAGTTCTGTTTCTGTATTGAGCTACCTAGGCTTCTTGCATAGACATTGAAACATTTCAGTTGGACTAAATTAGTAAAAAAATATCTCTAAGCTACATAAATTCTCCTGACACCCTCACTTATATGACTACTTGCACTGGGCTGAGTGCTTTTTGTACCATGTTCCTGCATTTTCTTTATCCATTGCTACACTGAATCACTTGGGAGTGGTGTGGAGGGGGGGTGTGTGTTTTGCATATGAAGTCTAGCTCTGGCTATTAACCAAGTTGGTACTCAAACTGTTATTAACCAAACCATTTCTCTGTTTTATAAGCAAGACTCTTCTTTTGTGCAGGCAAGTGTCCCAGGCACTTATATAGGGCCCATCCATTTACAGTAGATAGCTTTCCTGAGTCATACCAAGGTCAAGCATTTCCAGATCTTTCAGTAACAAATCGGTTTCTTACAGCATAATATAACTGAAAACTTATACATGTTGTTCCTTCTCTTTTCTAGGAGTGCCAGAAGCTGCAAACCGTTCTCTGGGTACTCACCCTCACAGCAGCATTTCATCTATTTCCAGTACTGCAGACCAGGTATAACATTAGTAAATTTGCATTACAGAAATCTTCTTATCCCTTACTCTAAGGTAGTTTTTCCACTTCTACCCCCTTTCATTCTCTTTTTGTAGAGGACATGCATGTCCCCTTTTGTAGTGAAGATTTTCTGTAGCACAAAAAATCTGAATGTTAGCTTTCATACAAAAAAATGCTTAGAACGTAAAGCACAGAAGCTTTAACAAGATGTAGAAAAAGATGTAAATAGCATTATACCAAACCTTGGCATTCTACCAGTCACTTTAAACAACACCTGGAAAAGATTCTTAGTTTCAGGTTCTCCCGACTCCCCAGTTCATAATACTTCAACATGATTTAAACATGGAAATCTAGTCCTTGATACAGATGGCTGTAGAGAGTTTTTTAATTGCCTTTTTTTCCAACTTATAGCTGTACATACTGTGTCCTGAAAAAAAAATAATATGCGCCATGCAGATACAATGAGGCCATCTGCAGCTATTAGCATTAGCCTGCACTGATGTGATATGCTAAGAAATTCCAGAAATTTGTAGAAGGAAACAGGGATGCTCTGCTCATTAGCCCAACACAGCAGGATGCAGAGGGTAGAATCACTTTTATGAACATTTCCCTATTTATTGTGGTTTGGGTGTCAGCAAAGATTTAAGAACTGAGAAGAAAGTCACTGCTGCCTCTCTCAGAGGACACTGTGATGCCTCCCCTTATATGTTTTAGTCTTACTCCATTCTGTTCCTTTAAACAGACCTCATTACAGTTAATGCTGTCAGTTTTACAACCAATTCTTCTTCCTGTGTTTCATTACAACATTAAGCTTTGAATAATTTAACGAAATGCAAAGTTACTTTCATTTCAGTGCTATTCTCCTTAAATTTTGGATGGAGACTACAAAATGCACGAAGCCATTCTTATAAGCCTAGTAGTCACAAACAAGGTAAAAATAGTTCTGTTGAGTGCAAAACAGGCTCTACTATACGGAGCCAATAACATTGGATATTCTAAAGCCTGACATGAGAAAGATAATACAACATGAAGAACACAAAGGACTTGAAGTTCTGGAAAAACTTAACAGTATGTCATACTGGATATTTATTACAAAAATTGCTTTCAAATAAACAATCCAGCAGACACTAAACAAACAGCTTGTAGCAATTACATTTGCAGCTTTTATGTAACAGCCATCGGCAAAACCAGAGCTTAATAAAACATCCGTTTTGTTTTGTTTGGGGCTTTTTCTGGTTGGTTGTTTTTTGGGGTTGTTTTTTATTGATTATGTTGGGGTTTTTTTAAGGAAAGAAAATATATTAACTGCTAGTTAGCATCATTTTCCCACCTATTATGTGTAGTGGTATCATTTGCTTCAGCTTCTTGCACAATATTGGTGATTGCAGACATGACTCATACCCGTAAGGTTCATTATATGTTTGGTTCCCATCCAAACTTTGGCAGCAGCTCTCTGCTTCCAGATTATAAGCCACAGATAGTGCTAGAAGAAAGTTTGGGGGTAGTTGATTTCTTGTTCTGTTGAACAAGGGTTGGTTTGCTGGCCTCATTCTCATACTGGCCAAGTACTCTGCATACCTGCGATTCCTCTCATCTTTTTTCCTATTAATAGTGTGACTGGAGAAATACATGGAAGAACTCTGGAGGTAAAGTTACATGTTATGGCTTGAGCCAATTTAAGAATTCAGTGTAATGCCCCCAAAATGGAGGCTTTGCTCTTTTCTCACGGTCAGCTCCCTTCCCTGCCACAGGCTTCTCTGGTGTTCCTCTGGTCCTGCAATGGGCTGAGCCAACTCATTAAATTGACAAAAAACAACCTGGCAGTCAAACAGAAAACAAGATTAAAAAAGGAGATTTTGGGGTGGTTTTTTTGTTTGTTTGTTTGGGTTTTTTTACTGTGAGATAAGTGAATTATCTCATCGTGAGATCAGATGAGCAACAAAATGAGCACAAGGTAGAAGCCAAGACATTCCCATTTTGGCAGTGATAAGCCAGCTAGACCAGCTCAACCATAATTAACAACTTCATCTTTAATCTGTTTTGTACAGAGGTGACAAAGCTCATAGAATCGTAGAATGGTTAGGGTTGGAAAGGGCGAATTAATTTTTTTATTAAGCTTGTTACTATAGAGTTGGAGCAAAACTGTTCAAATGACCAGGACGGTTAATACCCAGAAGTATTCATTAGGATATACTGCTTCTCATCACTCATCCTGTTATTCCATTGAGTATCATTTTTTTTTCATACCTCTCTAAAACCCCCACTCCCCTCCCCTAAACTCCATTCCTGTTCCCTAATGTGCACTCAATCTTGTGGTTTTCTACCACTACTTCTCTTACTCAAATTATCATCTCTTGACACTCACTCCCAACTGCCATCATGTCCTCACAACTCTTTTATCTTTGCACTTCCTTTGTTACGAGACCATTTATCTTATAAACAGAATCCACCTATCTTTAGGGTGCTAATCATTCTATTTTGTATCTTCCATGTACTTCCCCATCCATATAGCCCACGTTTTCCACTGGAAGACCAGGTCAAGTTCATTTACCGTAAAGAACACTGCCAGCATTTAACGAAATGGAGAGAAAGATGGATGACTTGGTGATGTGCTCACAGAGGATAATATGCAGAAATGAGGCAACCAAGAGATACTCTATGAAATATAAGCCACTCTTGCAGTCTGTTACTGATGTAATCCTTCTCCACAGTAAACATGATTTTACGCCTTTAGATAAGAGCACTGTTTCAAACACAAGTATATATATAGACTCAATCCAACACAGTACTGGAAATGAAAGTGTATCTCACATGTCTGTTAAAAGCACTGGGAGCTGAACTGCTAGATTAATAGAGGAAATAATTATTCCTGTTTTGTAGGACTCCATCCAGTTGTCCTTATTAAATAACAAGAGTAAAAAATGTACTTAACCCAACCTCCATGCTATCCAGATGGAAGCAATCATGATCATGTTCACAAAAAGTGTTAAGTATATAGGAAACTTCATTCCCAAAGCTTAGATGCCTACCAAATCTGGACATTTCATTGGCTAGCCCACAGCTGAGCAGCACTTCCTGTTAATGGTCAATTTATTCCTCACCAGTTCCTGGATACCCTCTTCAAATCACACTAGCATAGCTTCCTGCTTTAAAAATACCAAACTATCCTCCAGTTGAACCTGACTACTCTCTCTAAGGTATCTTTCTCTCTTCTGTCAAGTATCAGCCTTCTATCCCACACACGTTACCAGTTTTGACACACTAGTTTGTTTTGGGTTTTTTTGTCCTACCTCTGCCCAACAATATCAATGAGCTCTTAGTAAAAAAACTTCTAAGAATTCTGTGTTTTCTAAAGTATTCTGCATTTGAGTTCCTCACAGCTGTCATTATTTAGTACTAACTCCCCTACAGGCCATATTCTTTATTATCATTTTTGACAGGTGAAACACACTTTCTCTCTTTCTAGGATGCTGGTGTTCATAGTAAAGCATGGTATGCTGCTACCTGTGACAGGAAAACTGCAGAAGATGCATTGTACCGATCAAACAAGGTAGGTCACTTTAATGGGAGAGAAGAAAAAAAAAATCTTTCAAATAAAAAACATTAAAAGACAACCAGAAATATCCTAAGAACATCAGCTCTATTCTGAACAGGTCAGAATACTGTGCCAAGCAAATACTGTCAAGCATGAAATTACTGTAGTCAAATTAACTATGGCTTCCGTCCCAAGACAAAGTTGCGTTAGTGTAACTCAGACTGGTGCACTGCAGAGAAAGCTGTTACAGACTAGAGAGCTGAAGAAAATGTGACAGCTCGCGTGCATCCACCAAAATGGCAGGCAAAGCCCTATGATTTTTAAATGGTCTCCACCACTGTTCAATGGCTCATGTAAAAACAGCTCCTATTTTGAAAGGCTGATGCTGCTGTGTATTTTGAAAGAGCAACACTACGCATTTAGGTATTTGGAGAATTTGAGTTCCCTCGACTATTCTGTGTACAAAAACTAGTGTCACAGCAGGGAATAGCAACATGCAGAGTTGCATCCTCAGCATCAGGTACATTTCCACTCTTGCCTAACTCCACAAAGCAGGATAAAGGGGGCAGAGCATTGGGATTATCACCAGTGTAGGCTACTGCTAGCTAGCGAGCACTGGGCTAGTGTCAGTAGGTGCTAGACTTTATCAGAGTGCTTTTTACAGCTCTGGAGGAAGTATCTTCACCTCTCATTGCTTTCTTGCCTACCTATTGCCACCTAATAGCTTCATTTCCTAATAATCTGTAGACCCCAACAGACTGCTGCCACTGTATCTTCATTTCTTCTTCTTTCTCTGATTGAGAGAGAACAGGTAGCAGCAAAGCTGACTTTTAAATGACACCTTTGTAAGCTACTCTTGGACACCAGGAATACATTCTACTTCTCCTTCTGTACAGTTTTTCTGATGAGAGAAAAGCGTTTAATGCTAATACAGATGAAAACGCTAAAACCAAACTTAAGTTGTTGGAAAAAATAAGCTGAATACACTTACTACTCTTCTCTCTTTAGGATGGATCTTTTCTAATAAGAAAGAGTTCTGGACAGGATTCACGGCAACCATACACACTGGTGGTGTTTTACAATAGAAGAGTGTACAACATCCCTATACGATTTATTGAGTCAACAAGACAATATGCACTGGGCAGAGAAAAAAGTGGTGAAGAGGTGAGACGATGGTGGGGGGGAGGGGGTTCCAAACAATCTTCAGTTATATAATTTTAATAAGCAAGGATTAACTGTATTACACTATTATCAAGAGGATTCTTCTTGCATCAAGATAAAAGTATACCCTATATAACGACTGATCTATCAAGCTAGAGAAACCAGTGTAACATCAGTTCCCACATACTGTGAGTAATGAGAACCACAGATCATGTTTAAAACATACTCATAGAATTGTTCTGAAAATTGTCAGAACCAGAGCTGCAGTGGCTAGATAAATTCTCCAGCCATTTATAGTCTTCTACTCTTCTACCTAAGACTCTAGTTAAGTTTCCTGGAAAATCATGAAGGAAAAAAAGCCATGCTCAAAAAAAACCCCAAACAACCAACAACAAAAAAAGACCTCTATAAAACGAGTACTTCTAATCCCATTTTTACATAAAGAAAACACTCTAACTCGAGTTCTGGAGTGCAAAAGTCACTGATTGGCTATTATCATACACTACACAGATAGTTACTTTGACAGCAAAACCGAAACTTGGAACCCAAATACCAATAAACTGTAATCGCTGCATGGAGTAGGCTTTTCAGGGATGTGACAGTAGGCTTGCCTTAGCCTAATTATCTGTCTCCCAGGGAACAGTTTTGAGATTACAGAATAAATAATAACTCATCTGGCCTTCAACAAGTGGTCAAAAAATGACCAGAGAAAAAACAGAAAAAAGTCAAAAATCTGTATTTGACCAAAGACCAAAAGAAAATGCAACAGATCTAGCAGATTCTGGATATTAATTTGCATTAAAATTGCATAACTAACACAGTTCTCATTGATGGCTGGCTGTACCGTATTAGTCCTGGAGACCACCTTCCCTCTGAGATAGCTGAACCACAGATGAAACAGCTTCCAAACTGCCACAGTCTGCAGCCTGGTATATATTAAGGTAAACTAAAAGCAGTGTCAGTTTAATATGCCATATAACACCTCTGTGCTTCAGTTGGCGCAGGTAGCAATCACAAATGGAAAGGAGCATGAGATGAGAGAGAGCTAGTAATCTTCCACTGTCCACATTTAATCTGTTTATTACTAGAATCAGGACTAGTAAGAGCAGGATCAGTGCTCTTACTAAAAGGTAGAGCATCTCACTTGGTAACAGTCACAGCTCCACTCTCTTCAATGTTAGGAGAAGCAAAGAGGAAAAAAAATGATGCATTGATCACCATCAATATTAGAGCATTAAAGGAAGCCAGCACTGATTAATTTTTGTTTTCTCTATCCAGCGCTTTGACAGTGTTGCTGAAATAGTAGAGAATCATCAGCACACCTCCTTGGTTCTAATTGACAGCCAAAACAACACAAAAGACTGTACGAAACTGAAATACATTGTAAGAGTTTCTTAATCAAACTGGACTGCTAAAATGAAGACTTTTTTAATCATTTACTTCAACATCCCAAAACATATGGACAAGGTATTAAAAGAAGAAAATCCAAAATTATGGAAATACTCCTTAAGAGCACCTACTGAGTAAGCATAAAGTTCAACCCCACATCACTTCTGTCAGAAAAGCACTCGTATTTAACACAAGAAGCCAAAGCAGATACACTCTCGTTTGTGATTTCCATGTGTGAACTGCATGCCACAGCCTGGTCCTTTGACTGCTATTTAAAGATAGATTTCATCGAGGACATTTTCACTTTAAAAGTAAAAATATCCAGAGTGATCTACTCTTCATTTTGTTTACCACAGATCACTGCTTTCAGCAGTTTCTTTGTAAAGTGCACAGCCCCAGAAGAGCAACTCAACCTAATGCATCACTGTGTACAAACTGAAAATAGGACTGTACTTTCAAGTTATTAGTGGCAATAAAGCTGTCTGAATGTTTTAGATTAATAGAAGTGTTGTCCTTTTCCTCAGCTTTAATCTTGTTTCATTAATATTTGTTTGTATTTTCAAATGTCTGAATAAAATATTTTAAAGTCAGTAAGAGGCACTGTTGGATGACATTTCTTAGCATCCTTCCAGCAAGAAAGCATTACTTCACTACCATTGATGTTTTAACATGTATATTTGTATGTGCCCCTTTGCAAGTTCTGTTGTTATGAAAACGATCACTCTTTACAGCTTTAGCACATATACTTAGCTTAATAGCTCTCAAATCTTCTGTCTTCAGATTGCCTACTGCTGGTGACCTGTTGTTGATAAACCAAACTACCCACCCAATTCTTGCAGAATGGGTTTACAGACACGCAAACCTGTTCTATCACAATGGTTTACTTACTGTATTACTGCGAACAAAATTCCACAAAGGTTAAACTGGTGAAAATGAAATTTGAATGTATAAATGGCGCCAATGAAGAACTTTAGGAACAACTGTTCTAGAGGTGTTTGATTTCCCTGGACCTGAAAACTCATTCATCTTAAAAGTATTTTCTGAAACTGACACTCCAAAGACACCTGCTTTGTTCTGTTCCAGATTCGGCAGTGTTCTCTAGAATTATCTGCAAGGCGTTTAAGGCAAAATTGAGCCAAGACTTGAGAAGTCTCAGCCAGTCGCTTAGAGCTATGGTGTGGCTGTATTCTGCAACTACTTCCTTGTGGTTTTGATTAGTTACAAGTGATGCACCTGTCTTCTAGAAAGAACTGTTCACTGATATGATGATGTTCAGCACATGGCTACCCACCTTGCTGCGTCTCTGCAACAAAGGTAATAACCCAGATGTGAAGCAAATGAGACACTGGCAAGTAAGAAACAAGAAATACAGACTTTACACAAGCCTGCCTATGACAGGCTGTTCACAGTACTATATAAATGCTGTTTAGTACGTTGCTCGGTTGGAATTAATTGGTATTATACTAATACTACACTTAGTACTAATGTTTAGACCATCAAGATTGCAAAGTCAAGGCCTGAAAATTAACGTAAGTTCTTAGTCTCTGCAAGGTTAATTTACTTCTCTATGTGTACTCTTGATATTGTTTAGTTACATGAAACATCATTTTATGTTACTAATTTGAGCAATACTCACAGTGGGAAATACTCCCATGAAAAAGCAGCCACTCAATACTTAGCTTTTTTTGCATTCACGTAGAGTCCTCACCTTATTCACTCACATACTGCACCGTATTTAAACTTTCTTAACAAAACTGTTTCTTGTTAACCTTTATATGTTGCTCCTCACGAAAGTGTCTAGATTCTTCAAGCATTGCTTTCAGAGTTAAATGTGTAGTATTGCCATCGGTCTAGAGCTGTGGGGAAAAAAAAGCATGAAAAGTGAAACTCAAGTGTACCTATAGACTTCCACCTGAGAGACAAAGTATCAGGTATTCAAGGTAATTAGCAATACTGAGTCCTTTCTGTATTCAAAGCACTGCTGCTCCTGCCCCTCAGCACTATGTGTAACTTTATGGCTGATCTACAAATATGCTCTAGATAAATATTCAACTATAATCCTTAAACCCTTCTTTTTAGCCACATTCTACATCATTACAGGGGTACCTTACAGTTTTGACAACAAAATAAGGCAGGGATTTGATAGGCAACACCACTCTCCATGAAGTAATCCATTTATCCTGAGCACATTCTAGACACAAAATAAAGCTCAGGGGGGATGATACCAAGCCCACCAGTATGCAATCACCTATTTTACTATATGCAGTTTTATCCAGGAAGAAAAGCAGCAAATTAGTTACTCTGCTTTCCATGCCCAAGACAGATCTTTCATAGCTTGGGCAGACTGTGGTGTAGAGACACTTTGAAACAGTTTTAGCTGGAGAAGAGAAAGGCTTGAGCCTTTCAGGTATAGGACTGCACCAAGTTACCACTTTTACCATAGCATGCTTCATCCCTGAGTGCTAATTTTGCATTTTGCAAGGATATAAAACAAATTGTTGAAAGTGTTAAAAATCCTAAGGCTACTGATTCAGCAGCCAACACAGAACCTAGGAAATGGTAACTCAATGCAATCCTGTACCTGAAACTTAAAACTGTTGCAGTGCTAGCAGCTGCCACTAGTTAATGCTATCCGGTGTTTCCACCAGTAAGCAAGTCTGACCTCTGACAGACACAGCAACCCACCTCTCCCTCCACATTTCTTTGATATTGTCAGCTAATGTCTCTTCCATATAATTGCCAGCAACAGAATGGGGGGGGAAGGGGAGACAGAACTATAAAATTGGCTTTAAAAAGAAGTGTATTTTTTGCCTGAGAACACAGGGCAAAGTATCATATTCACTAAGGTGCAAAGGAGCAGGAGTGTTGCCTGCCTACCTGATACAGAAAGGAGAGTACAATGAATATTGTACATCATTCCTGACAATGTTGTTCCATGAAAGGAGTAAGAACTTGCATTCTCAAAGATCCAAGTGTTCAGACATACAAGTTACAAAACTACATTCCTCCTTCAATCTAAGCCACCAGCAGCAGGCAGAGATTCTTAGGAAGTGTTGTAAAAGAACATGTCTCATGACAACAGCTGTGGAACAAATACTGAACACAAGTTTTCTGTTAAAACACTGGAATTGCTCAGGAAAAGAAACTGTGACTTACTGATGAATACACATCTTGCAAAGAATATACAGTGGATTAGGTTTCAGGTTTCTTTAAGGCCACTTTACACAAACACATGAATACTGCACAAACACTTGTTGACCCCCCACTTGCACCTATTTCTGTATGTCCCAAAATGCTATAACCAAGTTAAGGTCTATAACCAAGTTAAGGTTTTCTTATCTTGCTATACACACAATGTTACAAGTGATCTTAAAATGTTATGGTTGCAAAGTCAAGCACTCAAACCGTTCTTCTTATCAGGTTACCTGTGCAAACTTAATTTGTCACACCAAATATATCCATTATAATGCAAGCATTCAATATATGATCATTGACTATTTTTCAATATGGATTTATGTATTTCACTTGGTCCACACAAAACTTCAGGGATAAATAATAGCTGTGTAATGAAAGACTGTGATTTGTAGAGTATTTGTAAGATACACCTTTCCCATTTATAAAAGATGCTGAGAAATGTGCAAACAAACATTGCAAGAGTCAGCCTGTGAAAAGGTAGCCTCATATTGTTAAAGCAGTTGAACATTTCATTGAAGAACTGTATATTGTCCCTGCACCACCCACGGCAATGCTGGTCAGATCTCCCGACGATCATTAATTGTGATCTGAATTTCATTGAAGTCTCACTTGAAATTCTTTGAAATCTGATCTGTATTAAGCAAGTGCCAAACTCCTAGGATCTCAAACAAAGCATTCTGGAAAAGCTCATAAGAAAAAAGGAATTACATATTCAGAAGAGTGCTTGAACAATATGTGCTAAATAATGCAAGGACATAATTACGGGTGGGGAAACAAAATATTCAATCACTGGTCAGGAGGGAACAACAATTCTCTGCACTGAATGAGATGTATGGTCACAGAAAAGTGACACATGACAATGAATTAAGATTACATAAAGCAATCTTATTTCAAAATTTCCTAGCTTTAAAATGTCCGTTTTCACAGTATTGTTTAAGGTTACCCAAATTCATTGAAAAACAAGCTTGAGGGGAAAAAAATTCCAGTGACAGTTGTCACCCTCATGATTCATCAATATAGAGAAACCCACTACTGCTACACAGAATTTCCACCTTGATGCTAAGTAAACTGAACAAAAATTGGTCATCTTTGCTGTAGTTCCACCAAGTAGTTTTTATCAACAAACTTCACAGGTATTTCTGCCAAAGAAGACAATGGCAATGTCCAGAATTCAGGGGTTCAATTTCAGGATTTACAAGATGAGGCAACCAATAGACCCCTTTAGTCAAAAAAGCTTAACTCATTTTCGTGCTTTCCTAATGCTGTTTCTTTCCAACACACTTCCTCACCACTACGCTAGTCTTCTTCAAAACTCCTAGCCAATGTCAGAACTCAAGCCCATTGTACAGCACAAAATTAACCGATTTTGATACAGAACACACACCAATTGTATATTAATTCACCCAAACTATGTCTTGATTGTCTCAGGTACTTCAGCTGACTCCCATACATAACTCACCAGCTACAAGGCTAGCTTGCATCTTCTTGCCAACAGACACATCAAGAAAAACATAGCTAGCTACTGAAGATAGATACTGAAGATTTTTATTTTTTTTAAACCATTTTCATTGTAACACCCTTCAAAATGTAACATAAATCAAATTCTGTTACTGGTGATATGCCTGTGACATCCATGGAAGACTTCCAATTGTTTTATTGGTAGCAAGTCAATCTTCACTTTTACCTTCCAGAAATAGTCACAGAGAACTACTCCAAGGTTTGCACACAATCTAGAACCTCAGAGATTTAAATGCCCCAGTCCTCCCCAAGTCCAGTATTCAATTCTGACAGTTCTTCCACCAATGCTTTGGGAAGCTGACTTACACATCTTAAGATGTAACCTTCCAGTACTCGGGCAAAAGGTGCCGTATGGTAAGGACACTCCCACTGAAGACTGGGTTCGTTAAAAATCTGGAGGACAAAGCCTCTAAACATAGTAATTACTGTGGATATACTCTCAGTCACCATGGCTAAGATCAGGTCTTCTGCTTACATACCTTCACATAAATGTTAAGAAATGTGAAGCATATTCTCCCTTCATCATTATCCCTAGAACTGTAAGTAGGAAGCAAGCAGGCTCCTAGGAATATTACCCTACTGGCCAGTGGAAGAAGAGAGGAATAACTCAAGCCTTGGTTTTGCCAAACCCCTGGTACCCTAAAAGGCAGTTCACCTGAATAAGCAATAGTAGAAAATACTATTTAGTCATTATGGGGACAAATTACAGCCACCTATAATAAAACTGCAACGCAGTTACAGGTCTAAAATGGTGCTTTGCACTTTACCATATCCTGGCCTTCCTATAGTTTGTGGCAGAGATGGTACAAAAGTATTTTCTATAAATGCTCAGTCATAATCTGTAAACACAAGTTATAACAAATTTAATAGTGAGAGAGTCAATACAGATTAGGAATGTTCACCATTCTTAAACACCATATACATTATGAATATATATATTCTATCTTTTCAACTGATTCCATTCTCAGGCTCACCATATTACCACAATCGTAACGTTTTATTAATTTATATGAAAAATACTTCACTAAGAAAGTAGACAAACTGCACAGAAATAGTACAAGTGTCATGTGCATAGCTTAAAGCATTCACATATGGCTTTGTTTAAATGAAACTATTGGGGAAATGGCCCTATATAGACCTATGGTTACACAGTTGACATAATGTAAACTGCTTCACATCTTTTAGGCACTTGCTAACAATAGTGTTCAATCCCTGAAAAACAAAATCAAAAGTTAACAAGTGAAAATAACAAAAATCCCAGGATAACAGCTGTGTGTAGTTGGAAAGATTTTAAAAACTATTTTTAGTAGTGCATGCACAGAACTGAAAAAATAGGGGGAGGGGCAATTTCTGTGCAAGAATTATAACAAATAACTGAAAGGTATAAAAATATTTACATGTTTAGGTTTTTTTAAATATATACAGAATAAAAGCCCTGAAAACTCATTCTATAGAATAAAAATATAGGACATGATAGTAGTAACAAAAAATAATGTATTTTTATGGAATTGTATTTGCAGTTAGTTACAAGTTATCTAAACCACAAACCTCCTTGATCTGTCTCAAAGCTTGATGGCAACAGAGAATCTGCTCTTCTTTAAAGCACAAGCACTTTGCTTCTTTTCTAAACTTCAGTTACAATACTGAAATACAAAACAAAATTACTTGTGTATCCTAGTTCAGCTGATTCTCTTTTTAAAAAACTGTAATGTATAATATCTAGGTTTTATTTTCTTCACTGGTCATTACATTAATGAATTCCAGCCTCGAGTAGCCTCCATCAAATGCCTCTGTCCATGTCCTACCCAATTATCCTGATTGTCAAATATTCTACCGCAAAACCAGCAGCTAAACTTAGCTTTCAAGGTATTATCAGAGGTAGTTTTTACAATCTGGTAATTGTTTTTGCTAGTCTTTTTCAGTGTCAATTTTAAGACAAACCTTTCTTTTACAGGGCTAATAGGTTTTATTGTCCTGTGCCTCTTTTGAGAAAGATCATCAGTAGTTCTGTCCAAAGGATTGCAGAAAGCTGGCTGCAAAAGCGCTTCAATAGTTCTTTTCGACAATGAAACCTTAAGAACATGTCCCTTAAATTTAGCAATGGTTTTCATTACATTTACAACTTCAGGAACATCTGCATCAGGATGGTTAAGCACAACAACTGGTTGATTTCTCCGAGGGCATTTTACAAGCTGTTTGGAGTTAAAAGGAAGTAATTTCAAAGTCCTCACAGTTTCTTTCGATGCCCTCAGTTTGTAAGGGACACCTGATTCACTAAGAACTTCAACCTGATTCTTTTCTTTACACTTTCTGTGCAACATTACTTTCTTTCTTGGAGGTTCTGGGCAATTATCCTTACTTTTCCGTTTGAAATTCTTTTTTCTTTGCACACCCACGGTTTCACAACTTTTAGACCCAGTTTGTTTTAAATGAGGTTTTACTTTTGCAGTCCTGCTTCGGGTGCTCCATGTGGACTTCTGACTACCAAAGTTATTCCTGTTGTTAGCAGTACTCTCAAGAGAAACATTCTGCAACCATGTCCCTGCAGACCTAGCAGAATAAACAGGTTCTACAGGAGGAACACAACATGCTGGGTTAGAGCTCGCCAAAGAGGCATCTGCTGGCATTAACCTACCTGGTAAGATTAAGGCATCATTAGAAGTAAGATTAGTTTGTTTCTGTGCTAGTGGAGGAGTAAGGGACTGCAAGTTATCCAACTGTAGTGAGGGCACTGAGTTGCTTACTGACTGAGTGGTATCAGCCAGTGTATCTGAAGTCTTAATTTTCAGCAAAAGCTTTTGTTGCATGGCTCCAGTTTTCTTTGGTTGACAATGAGCATTGTCCTGAAAAACACTATGTTTATGAACTACAGGCTTGTTTGGTGTCACACATTTCAGAAGAACTGCCTGCTGTACATCAGGCAAAAGTGCATAAACATGTTGTTTCTGTTTAATTTCCTGTTGGTTTACTGACTCCAAGGAACAACTAACAGCATCCTGATGCTCTGGTAACACCTTCACAGAAGAAATGCCTCTCAGAGTCGACTCTGATGAGTCTTTAATTACAAGAGGTCCTTTGAATGGCATGCTACTCAATGAGTCATTTGCTGTACTACATGCTTTCCCATTACAAGAACTTCTCATGCTTCTGAAACTGACATTTTTCCCCTCCACTTTTGAAGCTGGCATGGTTATTTTACCATATTCTCCGGATGCAACTCTCCCTAAAACCTGAGAACTATCACTAGGTACATTTGCAACTGTTCCAATTGCCCTGCTAAAAGTCAAAATCATTCCAGGTCCCTTATTTAAGACAAAAGATGCTGGTACACCTTTAGTCACATGCCCATCTGACGAACTGGTTGACGGAAGTGATTTTCCTGAAACCACCCGTAGTCCAGGCTGGTTAGCAAGGTGCAAAGGAACAAAAAATCTTGATGTAGGAGTCTGAACTAAAAGCGGTTTCTTCTGTTCCTGAAGAACTGGCGACAAGCTGCAAGGATTTGGGGTTGTAGACCGTATTTTCTCTTTTCCTAATTGCTGTGTTACAATTGTATCTGTAGGACTCTTCAGCAATGTACCAGCACCTGGAGTTCTGGATAATATATGCATTCCCTGTGAAGCATATGATGTTCTGGGCGTCTGTTTTTCTCTCCCACAATGCGTACCTTCATTTCTGCTACATCTTGTGTTCAACTCTCTCTTATATAACTGGAAGTCTACATTAGGAGGAGGCCTCTGAAAACCACATGAAGTTGCAGAGCTTTTTAAATGCGTAAAGGTTTTATTCCCCATCTTGTGACCAGAAAGCAGCTTGTCAGAATGAAGTTTTATGCAGTTATTTGATTTGCTGTGGGATTCTTGCTGAGCAGTTGCTTTCACTTTTAACACATCTTGCAGTAACTGGTTTATTTCAGGCGATAAATAATTAGATGCCTGTTCACTCTGCAATGAGAAAACAGATGTGATTTTAGGCATTAAGACTGAGTTAACACAATCAGAGGCATTTTCTTGGAATTTCTCAGCTACGTTCTCAAAGCCTTGACAGTTGTTAGCATCCAAATACTGCTGGCCATTATGCTGGTCCTCCATAAAACACTCGCTGTCAACACCACATTTGGATTGGCTTTTAGAAGATACAGAGTTCTTCTTAGTGTGTACATGTCCATACGTTTTATTAATATTTGATTGGATTGATACAGCTTTCTCTGGTTTTAAGCCTTTCATTGGCTCTGAATATGAAGATGCAGATTTGCTTCTACTCTTCTGAAAAGGAAGTGTTTTGCTATATATAAATTCTTTGTATCTGTCTTCTGCTGACATCCAAATGCTACATGGATCATCTGAAGTGTCCATTTTGGAATAGTTGTGAAAAGACAGCAATCCTTCATTAGAAGAATCCACTGAATTTGGGTAATAGAGATCGTTAGTTCCATTACTATTACTCAGGCCACCATTTTGTATATTCAGTTTAGGATAGAAGGGCATTTTCATAGGGTCATAGTGAAGCATATTTGTAATAGTGGATGGCAATACCTGAGGGTGATTTGGAGGACTATAGCTTCCCCACGAGATATTACTTCGAGTTCCAACTTTTGTCACCTCACCACATGGAGGTACAGTTGAGCCCAACTTCATTGGCAAATAATTCATACTTTTTCCTACAGCTACATTAGAAGGTGCTACAGCTTGAGAAACACTCCTATCATACAATAAGGAGTTACTTTGTTTTCCCACTTTTGTTTTTCCTGAATGAGAAGCAGAACAAGAAAATGGAGGGGGGGTTAATGGGGGAACAGAATTGTTCTTTAAGGTTGACTGATCAGTTACATGTGGTATAGCACCGGAAGACAAGCCACAGGGATCAGCAGTCTGTAGCAAAGGAGTTGGAGACCCATCTTTAATAGGATCAGCTTTCTGACCCAACAAATGTACATTTTGCTTACTCGTAGGTAACAACTTTATAACAATATGTTGTTTTCCATCTACCATTTTAAATCCCATAAATTTAGCACTATAATTTGCTGGAACAGATATTTTATTGTTTTTTACCATCAATACCGTTGGCCCGTGAACAGCATTTTTCAACAATCCTAGGCCGTAACTTGTTCCATCATCTGCTTTATTGTATTGTGAAGCAGTAGCAGAGAACATTCCACCCGTGAAATTATGCTTTCCTGTATACATAATTTGATCTTTTCCTTCATTTGCTTCCACACCTCTCATACACTGATTCAGCTCGTCAGCTTTTGTTTGAATTTTATTCACGCTTCGTAGCACTTGTGCATTGCTTTCTCCAGTTTCGTCACTTTCACTGCTTATTTTTTTCCGTCTCCAGAGTGGTTTTTTTGATGCTCCCATTTTATACCTTCTTAACACAAGCTTCAGTCCTTCTGGTGTCTTCACTATTCTTTTTTCACATTTCTCCTTTTCCAGTTTTTCTTTTGCATATAAGTGCTCTCTGTGCAAAGCTATGATGTGTTTTAAGAGATAATCTTTCCGAGGCGTCCTGTAACTGCAATACTGACAACCAAAAGGAAACACTCTGGTATGAACAAGATGATGTTCCTGGAACTCCTCTTTTGTAAAGCTTATGTGATGACATTCTCCACATTTATATGGAATCTCATTATGTCTGTGAATGTGCTGAACAAATGTACCCACATCCCGGGTAGAAAACCCGCATTTTTCACACTGAAAGTGACCATTTGCACAATGCTTTGATGTGAAGTGTTTTGTCAAATCCAACAAAGTGTACATATGCTCATCATTACAGAGCTCACATTTTACTAAAGTGCTACGATGGGTGCGTCTATGCTGTTTAAATGACTGGAAGTCATTGGCTGCGAAGTTACACATCTCACAAGGATACAAAGGCAACTCGCCATAGTGTAACAGCTGAAAATGTTTCTGCAGATCATTTGGGCTGTATCTGATATTATCCTTGCACTTTGTACAAGTGAAATTCAGTATCTTTGCTGTAGTTTTCAACCCTTCTTCAAATTGCACTTCTGGTTTATTTTGCAAGTGGCTTCCCTCTGAACAGTTGGGATTGCTTCCATTTATTTTCTCTAGACTTAAGGACTTCCTTGCAGTTTGCTGCTTACACTGAAAGAGTCTTCTAAATCTATCAACTTCATGTTTCAATAATACTTCGTTTGGAATGTTCACCTTGGGTAAATCAATTTTCACATTTTTTAGTTCATAAGCAACATTGACATCTAAAATTGCTGGTTGAGTTATCACACTTAAAGGATCGTTCACCAAATGATCCTTTTTTTCCAAATTATCTATTTTTTCCAAAGTAGTATCTGTAGAAAAATTCTTCGCAGCATTAGGTTTTAACAAAAAAATTTGCTTTTTATCACAAAAAAACTGTTCCTTTTCTGATGGCATGATTTTAGGTTTTCCTTTTCTTTAAATGATTTCTTGAGATTAGATTTAGTTCCTCAGCAATAAAGACTACTGTGCCGAGTTATTCTCAAGGTTCTAGAACTTCCCCATTTCATTCTCCTGAAATTAGAAAACAAACCCAGTATTACTTTTAAAACTAATGCACTTAGAACACCCATTACAATTCATTAGTAAATACATGCCAATTTTGGAAGTTGTTGATTTTTATAATGGCATTTGAGATAAAAAGAGATGAGGCAAAAAAGAGATATTAAACTGTAACCTTTGTTTACTTGTGTCTGGAGGGGGGTTGTTTATTGGTTTGTTGTTCGGAAAGGGTGTCCACAAAATACACATAAACCTTGAAAAAACAAGCTTTAAAGAACAACATCTACTGAAAGATTAACACATTGAAATTCTAGGCCATCAAATTTGGGGTTTCTCCCACCAGGGCAGCCTGTAAGCTTAAGAAATCACACGAGCTGCTTTTTAAAAATTAAGCTAGCATTTATTACTTATTCAGGATCTCAAGCAAATATAAACACTGTACCTCCTCTGTGACATGGATCACTAACTGAACCTAGCTGAAATACTAAAAACAAGTCAGGAGTTGATATTTTTATTACTCATGTTTGCTATTCTATTAGTAGCTAACTATTGTGCTTAAAAAGAAAAAACAAAAAAAATCTGACAAAGTATCTACTTCACTAATGAGACATTACCAACAACAGAAAACCCACCACACTCTACTATGAATTTTCCACATACCTGCCTTTAGTATCACACAAGTCTGAAGTGGTCAACAGATATAAGTTAACTCTGGTTTCTCACCATGTGTTCCCGGATATAGGTTAATCTTTTCAGGACAAGTGCATGACTGACAACAGTACTCCTCTATGGACTAAGAGGCTCAAATAGGTATGGTCAGCATTATTGTCTGGCTACAGACTTAATGTCAGTGTTTCCATAACAGGCTACACTCATAATTTATAGTAGCTCAAGTCTATGCTTGAACAACGCTCCCACATGTCAACATAAAACCAACAGAAATACAATAGCAGTGAAAATCACTTGGATTTTGAAAAGTGAAACTGAAGAACTGTTTCTACACTACTATATAACACTTCTCAGTAAAAAGTTTTTCCATAGCAGAAATCACAGTGTCACTTTCCTGTTACTAGCAAGTTAGTAAAGTGCTAGCTGAAACCTGATCAGCAGTTCTCTCTCCACTATTCTCCTGCCCACCCTGAAGCAACACAGACTTGGAATTCATTAGATCATCCTATTTATTCATTCAAACTGAAAGAATGATCACATCCTCTCCCTCATTGTGATGAAGTGCAAGAGCTCCAGGCCATCGTAAGTATCACCACTAAGGTCTTCCAAATATTTTCGCATAGTCCTGTGAGAAGGAAGCATCTAACACTAGACATATAAATACCTGACAAAGAAAATGGAGACTGAAAACATTTCAAGACAACGTTCATGTGTCAGATAGCAAGAAAAGCATACTCCTTTTAAGCATATGCTTCATTGCATTCCTTTGGAAAATATATTGGCATTTCTGCTCAAGTCAAAACAGACTTTGACATTTTATAGAGACTTCAGTATTAAATAAATTCAGTTAACTCCTCCAGGGAAGTGGTGGACTCCCCAGCACTGGATTCAGCCGGACAGGGTGCTGGGCCATCTAGTTTGTATTATGCTTGGCCAAGAAAGTTGGACCAGATGATTCCTGAGGTCCCTTCCAAACTGGTATTCTATGACGACTCTATGAACTGTGTGCTCCAGCTATGAGACATGCAAGACATCTGACATTCAACCCTGACCCCAAAAAACTAAGCAAGCAAGCAAACAAACCAACAGCACCACAAACCACAGACACATACACACACACACTCACTCCTTGGGAATCTTTCGAAACCAAAACACTTCAGAAGGGCACAAATCTATGTTAGATTCCATTTTCACCAAGAGTACTGTATTGTAATGCTTTCTCTTGTCAACAGCAAATCCCTTATTTGAACAGGAGCAAGCTGAATCCCCACATAAAAGAATAAGTAACTAGAACTTGTTTGCTTGAAGAACTTTTTTAATATACAGATGCAACATATGAAGATTACAGGTTGCATGATGCAATCTGTAATCATCTATTACAGATTCATAGAATGGATGGTAGCTGCCTATCATTCAGGTTAAAATGTCATACTGTCAAACACTGAAACCTGAAATATGTATGCAGTTAACACTAAAAAAAACAGAAATGGATCAACTGTTAGAGTGGACAAGCCTCACACTTTTAACATGAGGCCAGTGTGGTCCAACTGGGCAACATTTCACTAAAACATTTATGTCTGGCAAAGAGACTCAGTTGGGTATATTCAAACCTGATAAGAGATCTCCTTTAACTAATTAACCACACAAATTACAATTTATACCTGTTATTATGGGTAGCTTGCAACTATCGACAAGCACCTGCAGCAAAACAAATTAAAATAGTTATTAGAAACAACCAACTAGCAAAAAAATAAAAAATCATCATAGGGATCTTTAAATGTACATTACCAAAGAAGAAACTAGACTTACACATTAAGAAAAGACTTGACTTCAATTCTTCAGCCTTTTTAACATCTTTCCACATACACAGAAGAGGTAAATATGTAAGACTTGGAAAAGGCCACAGTCAGGAGAAATATTGGAAAAAGGTCTAGAAACAAAAGGAAAGAATAAGCTGAAAAGCACAAATCTTTTTCATTTTTATATTATGCACATTTTTAATACATTGAAGACAGAAAAACTGTAAATACAAACTATGTTCTCTCCCAAAGAACACCATCAAATACATTCCAGATTCTAAATTCCATAGAATTAATGGGTAGGATTAAAAATCACTAGCAAATGCCTCCTATTTTAACCTTAGCTTTGTCACTACATCTCAGGCATTCATTAACTGGTAAGCATAAACTCAAAACCAAGGCAGAAAGTAGTAACTGGTACCTCAAAATGGTACTTGGAATCAAAATACACTTACCTTAAATAAAAATTGTTATAACTTCTATAGCAAAGACCTAATTATAACTTTCTAGAAAGTTTTGCAGAAGCTTGGGAGGTGGAATGTTACATTAGAACAAATATTTGAAACGGGTAAGTAGATTATAAAGCAAATACAATGAATACAAACCCTGAAAATACACAAGCATGCACCACAGTTAACTCTTAAAAGAAAGAAAAAACCCAAAAAAAGTCTGACAGACCAAAACACTAAGCACAAGCATAAGTAACCACCTGAGGCTCTAAGCCTTAATTTTCTTCCCCCAAAAATGCTCCAATATTGTCCAATATGTTTAAAAAAAGTACACATGGAGAAAAAAGTTTTAGCTACATACTTTAGTGAGAAATGCGAGATAGGAATAAGACACTTAAGTTAGTCATCTTTGACTTTTTTTTCTCTCCCATTTAGAAGACGGAAAAAAAAAAATCAAAAAACCCATACAATTCCATACACGTGCCCAGGCAGACAGCATTTTGAAGATATCTACAAAAATCGTCTACACTTATTTAAGTTTTACTAAAAAAAAAAACACCAAACACCCAAACCAAACTATGCTAAATTATTACCCATGCTCGTCCCATCCTACGTGTCTGCAAACCAAGAGCGGTGCCTTCATCTCTACAAAGACGTGGACACACAAGCAGGAACTTACAGAACTAGATCGTCAGAAACCCACAGAGCCGGAGTTTCTGGCGCTCAGATAGAATCTATCTGACGCAGCAAAACGTTGCTTTTATAAAATTAAAACATAAAGTAAATAAAAAAGTACCACCTCACTCTCAGAGCTAACGAACACAGACACCCATACCACACACACAACCTGCCGTTCATGAAAAC
>NW_009932447.1:0-33569 GCF_000696875.1 Nestor notabilis | reverse complement strand
ATTATTTAAAGCATATTTTCAAGCAAGGCCTGATAGGGTTTGGACAATTTTATTTGACAAGTTCAATTAGCTGGAGCTATTTTAGCAGTGATACATATGTCCTTTAAACTAGCGATTGAAAAGGCCTTGACAGATGGTTTGCAGTCTGCTTAGTAAGAGCAAACCCTTGGCAACATACTCCAAGTCCTGTAGGTCCCAATCCGTACCAGGACAAGGAAGAAAGAAATCTCCCATATTGTGCAACAAGAAATCTGAGTTCAGGTGCAGTCACAAGCCATTTCAGCTACATTGTGGTAAAACGACAATAACAGGGGATGAAAAATTCAAACTACACAGCCAGAATTCCCCAGTAATTCTGTATGTTTACAACCCACCATGATTTATATGTGACACATGGGGACCTCAGTAAACTTTTGGGGCAGGATCAAACAGCCCTGCAAGGAAGAAGGGAATGGCTGCACCCACTTCAACTGACCTGAGCAGTTGTCCACTGCTATCACCCCATTTCTAATACATCTTCAGGCAACAACTATGGCTCCTACAGGCCACGTTCTTTTAAGGAGACCTTTCAAAACTTCCTGCTGTACTCAGAGCAATCACACAGGCTTTTCAAAGCAAATCTACAGCAGGTGAAGGTAGATGAGAGCAGGGAAGCCCACTCAAATAGGTTTGGCTCACATCTCAGGACAACAGCTGTCACATCTGTGTCAGGCATGAGCCAGAGCCAGTAGGGTCCGGCAAACAGCACCATGAATGCTGCCAGCACAAACACGGATCTGGTCATGCTGCCAGCACAAACACGGATCTGGTCATGTTGCCAGCAGCCTCTGCTCCCTGGGCCCCTCCAGCCAGGCATCAGCTGCCACCTGCCTCTGAGCAAGACCCAGATGCTGTCACCTACTTTGCTATGGTTGGAAGCAAGGAGGCTCTCCAGCAAGTGTGTTCCACAAAAGCAGGGCTAGGAGTTGAGAGAGGTAGCAACCTGAAGGAAGGTGTATTTGTTCATAGGCAGCACTGGCTCTGCTTTTCAGAGCTTAGAAAATAAGCCCACCATTCTCATGCAATATAGTGCCTGCACAAATCCACCTCCTGATACTGGAGCACTCTGTTCCTGAAGGATGTACCCCATGAAAGGGACCCATGCTGGAACAGGAGAAGAGTGTGAGGAGTCCTCGCTGAGGAGGAAGGTGCAGCAGAGACAACGTGTGATGAGCTGACCACAACCCCCATTCCCTGTTCCCCTCAGCCACTAAGCAGAAGAAGGTAGAGAAATCAGAAGCAGAGTTGAGCCCAGGAAGAAGGGAAGGGTGAGAGAAGGTGTTTTTAAGATAAGGTTTTATTTCTCATTATCCTCCTCTGATTTGATTGGTAAATTAACCTGATTTCCCCAAGTCGAGTCTGTTTTGCCCATAATGGTAATGGGTGAGTGATCTCTCCCTGTCCTTATCTCAACCCAGAAGCCTTTCGTTATATTTTCTCTCTCCTGCCCAAATGAGCAGGGGGAGTAATAGAGCAGGTTTGGTGGGCGCTGGTGACAGCCAGGGTCAACCCACTACAGGGGAATTAAACATTAGTTCTGGGCTGCAATCATCTGCTTATCCCACATTATTCATTCAGAGGGACATCTTATTTTGTGAAATAATGCTGTGAATAGAAGAGAGGCACAAATAGAGATATGGCAAAAAAAAAGAAACTGTGACAGAGAGCAGAAGGCAGAACAGGCATGAGCAGATTCACAGCAGAAAAGGAGGAACTCACAGGTCAATTGCTGGAGAATGTGGGGCCCAGAATACAGCACTGCCTGCCAGGAGAAAGGATGCAAAACATGAGGGAAGAGGGAAGATAATGCCTGACAATCCCTCATCTGAGTGCAGAAAGATGCTGTACTGGAACAATCAGAAGTGAAGTGGGACGCTGAAGGACTCGGAGGAAAAGCAGCCATGTTTGGGGACCCCACAGGCAGGGAGCTGTGGGTGGGGTTTCATTTTACAGAAGAAAACAGAAAACTTGAGATGAGGAAGGTACAGGTTCCATTCAGGCTGGTGCAGCACAAAGGTTTTTAGGGAGTTCATTATGGCTGCACTTACTGTAAGAGGGACTGTCTGGGGAAATGTGTCTCAAAGGAGGCTGGCTCAACTGAAAGTAAAACATAAATGGGACACACAAGATGAGGACCCACTTCATGACAGGTTTTTGTATGTTAGACTGGAGACATGAAATATCTCTTCTACCGAGATGCACTGGGGTCTGTTCCAGTTCCCTGATCAGTTTCTGTATGAGACAGAAGGATACAGGATACAGCCATAGGATACAATCCAAAAATACTCCAGGGACAACACTTCCCAGATCTCCTCCCATCCATTTGTGGGACACTGCCATGACACTGCCACCCCTTCTCCTCTAGCCCTGTTACCCCAGGTCCAGTACCTATAGCCAGGTAGGTTGGGCACTTCCTTGGATAGGAGACTGTGCAGCCAAAACCTCTCTGGCCAAAGCAGCATGGGAACTCATCTTCCTTGTTTACTGGGAAAGTGCTCTAAACTGGGGTGGGGGTAATGTAAAAAGTAGGTGTCCCACCAGATGGCACACCTCCTCCTCGCTATTTTGTGATTTGCTTGTGTGGCCACCATAGCATATCTCTGCACCACGGCTTATAAAGAAATTGCAACACCCAGGCAGAGAACTTCAACACTGAGTTGATCACCTTTGTAAATCCTACCCCCTAACAGTGACAACTGTTTCCTGGTTACTGCAATGCTGGTCACTGTGACATCTTTCAAGGTCAGGTCCCATATAGTTATCCGAAGTAAAAAATAGGGTAGGAAACAATTTCCACTATTAGGAAAAAACCCTAGGTCTCGTTTTGTAACTAGCACTGCATTTTATCATCTTTCCAGGGACAGTCTTGGAACTGCACAGTGACAAAGGCACTTAAACACTGCAATTTAAATCTTGCAATTCAAACCTGACTTCTCAGCCAAGTTTCTGTTGATGACATTAATGACAAGTCTGTATCTTACGATGCCTCTAAATAAAGGTGATGTAATTTTTTCAGCCAAATTGCTTTCTCCTGCTTGGAATGGTTATTTTATTATGTTAGATTACAGTTACATTACTCAGCAAATATGACTCCCCTGACAAGTAATACGTGTTGTGAATAGCTTTTCTGAATTTAATATATAAGCTCTATGCTTCTAATGTTCGTGAGAGAATCAATCTGACGAGTACTAAGAACGCATAGTGAATAAGTTATTCCATTAAGGCTATCAATATTGTGTAATTACAAATTAAATTTATTAAATATGGGTCATTTCCCCCTGTTGCTTGACCTGCACTAGTCAGAATGCAGTTGTCTGGACACTACTCCTGAGCTTATCAGCACAATATCTCATTTCAAATATTTTGACATAACATTATTTTGTAGTTTCTGATACATTCTGGACTGAGATCTGCTCTGAACTAACACTTCCACATAAGCCTCTGAGAACATCCCTCTTCCTTTCATGAGCTACAATGAACCTAAGTGTAAATGTAGATGATGCAGCCTATTGTTTAATGCAGCAGCTCACTAACCTCATTGTGCTAATGATGCTCATCATCAAACTGCTAATTCTAAAGTGGACAGAGGATGATTATTTAACTGAGTGGTGTATCTTGCTCACAGCTGAAAAGAATAAGATCCTCCAAAATGCTTTAAAAAATATGTGCCATAATTCTTGAAACCACTGCTGCAGAATGATGACTCCTTCCTTTGGTAGATAATTCAGCCTTTGGTTTTTAAAGGTTGGAGCTTTCATTCGATTTGCTGTGGCACAAATGTGAAGATGTATAAAAGATGGCATAAAGATGAGGAAGGGGATCAATCCTGGGAGACACATGCTGGGACTACCATGTAGTGTGTTCACAAATCTATGCCTGGGTGCCTTGAGAATACTATCCTACATAAATAAACAAATTAGTCCAAAAACGCAGGAAAAGACCTGAAAATATCAAGTTATGCAGAACACTAATTTTGAGTGTGAGCAAATGCACCGCCTGGACTCACTGTGAGGACCTGATCCTCAAGTGTCACTTTTTAATGCCAAAAATTAATAAAAGAGGCAATATCTTTTATAAAAAGATACTGCTAGTGATATGACTGGGAAAAAAAAGCAGACAAGCTTTAAGAAGTACAAGTTTAGATCTGAAGTTTGATGGGTTTAATGCTAAATAGAAGTGGAGAATGATTATAAAACTTCAAGCATCCTGTCGTAGTCTAAGGCTATGTCATACTGTGAGGCTATGTCTCAGTGTAAGCCTTTATTTTTTAGGCTATGTCTTGGTGTGAACTCAAGCCAAGCCAGGACATACTGATAAACCTCAAAGAGCAATCACACTCTCCACACAAGGATTGTCTCAGCTTTGGACAAGACTATTCCCAGTGTAATCCCCACTGGATCAGTGCAGAATTTCACTTCAAAACAATGGTTAGCTTTATAAAGCCATAAAAAGTTACCAGCATGAGTGTAAAGTGATGAATATTACAATATGATGTGCAGTCTTCATGATTTAGAAAGGGGTTTCAGACACTGAGGTCTCCACGCAGCTTCTCTTCTCCAGGCTGAACAGCCCCAATGTTCTCAGCCTAATCCAATCTCCATTTTTTAGTCTTGAACTTAACATACACACACACACACACAAAACATACACGTAAATAAAACTTTTAAACTGTCTACTGTCCTGTCACTGGTAAACCCCAGCCCCAAATCCTGCCTGAACATTAGCTTTAACTCAATTCCCACAGTGTAGCTGAGATCCCATCTCCCACCTTGTTGCTAGTCATGCTACTCAAGTACATGACCTCCACCAGGATTTCCTATCATGGGCAGCAACATGTTCTGCTCCTGCCTTGATTGTGTCAGACCTGAACAATCCCATACCTATGTCACTCAGGGGAAGAAACTGGCTATTTTCCTTCCTAAATACCCCGATGGGGCAGGTGGGCCAGAAAGCTTTGGAACATGTCCAATGCACAGTTAGGTAGCATGTGATGCATTCCTGTCTGTGGCAGGGGGTTGGAACTGGATGATCTTAATGTCCTTTCCAACCTAAATCATTCTGGGATTCTATGATTCTATGTTCATAGAAGACAAATCTCACCATTTCCTCTTACAATACTGGGTCTGGGAAGAACATGAAGAGGCATCATCCCCTTTTGGAAGAACCTATAATCCCCCATAGCCTGAGATACATAGATTTAATTCCTTCTTCTGCCTGAGGGAATTCAAATACACATTTCAAGATAATGAGCTGAAGAACAACACAAAAGGAAGAGTCAATCTACACTCAAATAAAGTAAAAGAAGTCCCTACCTCCTTTCATAACAAGCAGTCTCAATACAAAGCAGTTGTCAGATAAAACAGGGAGGTAGTCTTAGGTCAAAAGAATGTTGTTTTGTCTTCTGGTTGAGTAAATATTTTAGGGTTTTTGCTTTTGTTTCCCTGGTTTTTGAGGGTTTGGGTTTTGGTTTGGTTGAGTGGAATTTTTTTGATATTTTTTTGTGGGTTTCTTTCTGGGATGGCAGAGACTACGTGGGAAGACCTGCACATGTGCCAAGGTTCACCTGGGGAAGGCAGACCCCTGATGATGAGAAATACGGGCCTGAATCCTGAGAAACTCAGCAGGGTCCCTCCTGTGTAAGTACTGTACATAGTGGGGAACCCAGCTATAGCAGGGGGTTCAGAGACACAGGTATCCAGATTAGCTAACCAGGTCTCCTTTAAAGCCAGAACAGATGTTTAAAGGAGAGGAATAAGATGTTTATGCTTGAGTTTGCTCCTTTGCTCCTCAACTGCCTGTTTAGGATCCCCTTTTGGAATCTGACACTGCCTGAAGTCCTTTGACACCTCTCTCACGTTTCTTAATTCCAGCAGCTCTCTGGAATGCTGATTATTTTGGTGAAAACGGTGAGCCTTAAGCCATACTCCTCCCCCTGGTGGGTAGGTCAGATGGCACATTTAGCAGCTCAGGAAGACCACCCTTTTCTGTACCTAATCTTCCCTACATAAAACAGAAGCACTCAAGGGACTGACTTGGATCTGTGGATTTCTGCAGACATCAGTCATAAAACAGTGAGCTGAGTCACTTAAACAGAGTCACTTAAACACTGAGCACTGCAATACTTCAGTGTTTATAGGTCTGTTAGTGAGGAAAATCTGTCAACACAAGAAAAGGAAGGATGCAGAAACAAGGTGCTATAGTCACTGCATAGTCAGGATCAGAGCAACCTCCACGTGGCAGCTAGTAACTGCATCAAAGCTCTCCCAGAGAACTGGCAGGCAGGCACAGGAAAACATGACCAGAAGACATCACCAGCATTGGTCTCTTCAGTTGGTACATAGGTCTGCTCATTGGAGATCCAGTTTAAATATCTTAGATTAAAAAGAATCTATAAAAGGTAATTGAAACTTTCTGGGAGAAACAAGTTGGATTTCACCTGAAAAGACATAATGGGATTTTGTCAGAGGGACTTTCTGGTAAGCTGTTGATTCCTTCCCTTTCTCACATAAGGTCAGGAAAAAGGACTAGGCTATGTCTGCAGCATTAGTCCATGGGCAGTGGCTGAAGTCCCATGAACAGAAGTGTTTCCAAAGCTGATATTTGGAGAAACAAGACCTAGTGTTCTGGTGGGGCTTCACAAGCCTCAATTCAATGGTGCTGCGAAGAGGAACTCTGGAGAACTTACTCCTTCACACTGCTGACAAACCAGCTAAAGCTGGGGCAGCTTATACAAGCACTAAGACTGGTGCAAGAAATACAGGAACCTCTCACTTGACGAAGCCCTGTAAATAAAGCAAAATAAAATATTTAAATATTTACTAGGAAAATATAAAGGAGGATCGTTTCACCTGCTAAAATATTCAGTAGAGTTTCAGTGGGACTTTTAAAACATTAATTGGAAAGGTTTTTCCAGGTGAGAAAAATAGAATTGCCTGGCACTGCCTCTCAGGAATTGTACGTACCTGGTGCTTCATGTCCTTTTTCTGCCTTCAGGATTTCAGCAACTTTTGGACTTGTCTGTCTGTGCCATCCCTGCTAGTTTTCTTGATTCCACTAGGTATAAAATAAACCATTTCAGTTCACAAGAGAGCTGACCCCATAGCTTTAGCCTTTAGCTATGCTATTCCTGGGATAAATCAACATATCTAGTTCACAATATACCAGTTTCCCTTAGGTTACGTGGCTGCTATAGGTGTATGTATCTATAGATATTTTTATAGGTATTCTGGCTACTTTCTGCCACAAAGGGACTTGTTTAATTATTTTTAATGGTTACATCCTTTCTCATTAGTGTAAGTCATAGGCAAACCAGTACATGCTATGACTGCCCTTAAGCAAAAGAAGAGGTATAGCTCTGCCCAGCCAACCTTGACTGCTTGCCCCAGCTCTCTTTCATCACCATGCCCCAGGGCCACCAAGCCTTGGGCCAAGTTAAATATCTGGAGTGTTACCACAGCAATAGTGGACCAAAAGCTTTTAAACGAGACTCATAGAGGTGAAACTGGTCCTGCTCAGATCATCTGCACAAGAGACATCATGAACAATTCCCCCTGAAGAGCAGAGGATAACTATCAACCCCAAAGAAGGCAGCGACTCCATTCTTTCTGCTCCATATATCCCTTCAGGTTTGGAACAGAATGTGCTCCAACTTCATAACAGGTTTAACATAGTACACTTCTGCACACAACCTTTCAGACAGCAGACAGCCTGCTTATCTTCATCATCACTCATAGTACATTATTAGCCATCTTCTCTTTAACATGGTGCTGTTCATTATAGCCCTTTTCTTTCCAGAAATAGAGAAGCATCTCTGTATATTTCTCACCTCTTGAACAGTCACTGAACCACCAAAACCACCTAAAAGGGAAAAGAGAGGGATCCACAAGGAATATATGTAACTGAAACTGAAGAGGGCATTTGTCTAGGCAATTAACGTAAACAGACCAAGTTGGGTTTTACTCAGAGCACTTAAGATAACAGACCTCTTAAACACCCAACATGTGACCAAAAGTCATCCAGCTCTTGCCTTTACTCCAGCTCTCTTGTTCAATGCTCAGAGAACAAGCGAAACCTTCATGTGGACTGCTGATCCCAAATTCAATATTGTATGATTTCTAGCTGTTCTTAACAATTCTGAGTAACTGCCTTATATAGTTCCTTTGCATTCTAGCCTTGCACAGATTCACTGTCTAATATGCTAAGAATGAGAAAATAACAATAAGAAGGATTTAGCAATATGAGTGATTGATAGTCAGCATATTTTAGAAAAGACTTTTTCAAAAGGTAATGTTGAAAAACATACAGAGTGCCTTTTGAAATATTCCCTGCCTTATATCAAAGTGAAGTGATGAATGATGCCCCTACCCCAGCAGCAGCAACAGCAATGCTTGTTAAGCCTCATGCTATGCTACCTGCCACAGAACTGAAACTGATGTAAAAAGCTCTTAATTTTCCAGAGTTCCAGTGATGATATTTTACATCAGTTGTACATTTGGTCAGTGCTCTACACCATAAATGGAATCATAGAATGGTTTGGGTTGGAAAGGACATTAAAGCTCATCCAGTTCCAACCACCTGCCACAGGCAAAGACACTTCCCACTAGATCAGGTTGCTTCAAGCCCCTGTGTCCAACCTGGCCTTGAACACTGCCAGGGATGGGGCAGCCACAGCTTCTCTGGGCACCCTGTGCCAGCGCCTCAGCACCCTCACAGGGAAGAGCTTCTTCCTTAGATCTAACGTAAATCTCCCCTGTTTAAGTTTTAACCCATTACCCCTTGTCCTATTACTACAGGCACATAAAGCACTGGACAGAAAAGTCAGGAGTCCAGAAGCAAAAACAGTGTAGAATAATAATGAACTGCTTCCTGATGAGTGAAGTTTCTCTGTAGCCACAGAATGTTCAGGTCTGTCTAGGTGAATGGGGGAAGAATCATGAGAAATATTCAGATGTCAAAGGAAAATACAATAGTAATGGTGTCAGAAGCAGGGCCATGAAGTTTGCCTTGGGATAAAGAAGTCTCTGGAAGAAGAAATGAGCAAACCTGAAGAAATCTGGCTTGAGGGACCTCCCACTCCTGATAAAGGTTGTCCTATTCAGACCTACAGATCTAAAAAATAACAAGTAAAATCACCAACTATTGAGTGAAACAATACATCCATCAAGCAATGATTCAATAAAATATCACTAGGTACATGTTCAATAAACTGTTGTACAGGCAGGCAATTACCCTAATAGCATTACAAAGCATGGACAGTTACTCAATACATTCAAAGGGCAAATGATTACTCAATGTTGTGCAGCAAGTTACTGCACAGGGCATACAATAACTCTATAAATGACCAAAGGGTGCAGCTGTCTAACAGCTTGATTTGTTTTCCACCCTTTATTCTGTCTTACACTATTCTTACCAGCAAAGTGGCTGTGTGGATATGCTGCTTTCACCCAATGCAATCAGTCTTGTGGCTTTGAACTGGTATGACTGACAGCAGTCAGGGATGGCAAATGTGTTGTCTGGGTTTCTCTTTTGGTCATGCAGGCCTAATGTCTGCTGCACTCACCTCTACACTGTGATGGCAAGTTTTGTGAGCATCCTACAGAAGCTTATGAGTTGAATTGCCCAAGGAAGTTGCGAATGCTCCAACCCTGGTGGCGTTCAAGGCCAGGTTGGACAGAGCCTTGGGTGACATAGTTTAGTGTGTGGTGTCCCTGCTCATGGCGGGGGGGTGGAACTGGATGATCTTAAAGTCCTTTTCAGCCCAAACCATTCTATGATTCTATGAATGCAGGAGCTGATGCACCACAGACACAATAAACGGCATAGACTCTGCCTTAGCACACAGTAACGTTTAAACTCAAGAGTTTAAATGTGTTTCCAGGACTGACATAGAATCACTTTAAGGATGGCAGCATAAGGTGTATAAAGAGAATGGATGGACCATTCCCAAGATCTGTTTCTAGCTGGAATTGCTGATCTTCTAATTGAACACAATCCCTTGTTACTATTACCAAACAGAACTGAGTAGATTTTACTCTAGCTCAGAGCTATTTGGCTTAATTACCTAGCAAAAGACCTCGAGGTAGATATGTAAAATGTAATCAGCAGATTTTACTTGTAGCAGCTGGGCTGTTCAAAGATATCAAGGATTAAAAATTGCACACACCAAGCAGGCACGTGCAGTCTTCTGTTAAGCAATGTGCCTCAGTTCTGTATGATACTTAAAGAAAGGCATTCTTAGGAGTGACTTAAGAAAACCTCAGAAAAGAAGAGATCTGCCTTTGATGCCTTGCAGCAAGGCCAGAACAATGAGGGAATGCTGTCTGCCTTCTCTGCAAGGAGACCAGAAGAAGCACAGCTACTCCCGCTTCCATGGAACAATGCAACTCCACCATTTTTCATGGCAAGGCCAATTCTAAACTCTGAACTGTAAGAACCAGAAAAATAGTTGGAGTAAATTAATGTGCACCCTGAACTGCTCAGCAAGAGGAAATGAAATTCAGACAGAAATATCCTTCTTTCTTCAATGATGTGTCTACTCATACGAATTGTGGTACGGCTGCATTCAGTTCCCATTGATCTCACTTGAGGGGGAGCTATTACGTGGCCTGGACTTTTTCCTCTACCTTCTTTCTGGATTTTGAAGGAAAGGATTTGATTCAATGCCCATTGAGGTCCACAGGAAGTTTAAAATGGGAACAGGATGCAATCCCAAAGCTGGAATCCTCTGGTATGGAAAAAATGCTAAAATAAATAAAAATTGCTAAAAACATTGCACAATGACAATAGTCATTAAAAATAAAAGTGTATCAGGCCTGAGACAAAATAATGATAGAACTGAAACCCAAACTAGCACATAGTCATTTATGCTGTTGTGAAGTTTATTTGTATCATGCTCCTCAGCTTTCAGGATGTCCTTATACCACCCACATTTCTTTAGTTCTTCACCATCCCAGAGCTTAGAGACTTTTAAAACATTTTAAATGAATGTTGAATTAATTCTCAGTTAAGACAAAAGATGAACTCTTGTGAGGTTTGTGGTAAGGTGTCAAGAAGTGCCAGCACTGGAACTTGGTCCCTAGCTACATCTCAGGTCCCCCTTCTAAGACTACAGGAAGTTTGGCCAAGATATACATTAACTTCTGTACTCCAGAGGTTCCCAGATTCATCACTCCATGGAAAGCCACACATGCTGTTTTCCCTGATAGAAACTGCGACATTTTCCACCTGAGAGGAGAAAGTAGCTGCTCAGATCTAGTTAATTCTGTCTTAATGGTTTAAGGAACATACTTGAACAGCTGGGACATTTTAGGATAGTGTTTAGTAGTATATCACACATTCTTTTCTGTCCAATCTGAAAAGAGATAAGATCAGAAAACTTTAAAATATTGCAATTGCATTAACTCAGCTCCAGACCACAGAAAACTCGCAACTGTAGTTCAAGAAATTAGATTTAACAAGGCAGAGAAGCAAATGGGAAAAAAAATCCAAACCCAAATCATAAGCAATAAATCAGGAAGCTCAAAACAAAAATGATGAATATGGAGAAAAAAAAAAGATTACTAATGGCATTTTAAATCTTTCCTTACATCTGCTACCAGAAATGACAGCTAGATTTTCATCTCCTTCTGTGTAAAATGGTACTCCTTAGGAAGATGCCAAGTGAAACAGATCACTGAGAAATCAAACACTGATCAATTTGTAGTAAGGATAATAAAATTAATTCACAAAGACAGTATCTATAGGCTCAGAGAACTGACTTAATCTTTCCTGAGTTATTTACAAGCCACTGAAAATTCAGCTGACTGTAAATTTTCCAACTCACATGCCATTTAGAGATCCATGTCCACCTTAGAGCAGAACACAGTGACTAATTTGCTTTGCTTACACCATGATTTCAACAACAGCACAGTGAAATTAGATCTTCCATGAGGTGAAAATAATTAAATACTGGGTGAAAATGATTAAATTCACCAGTGCCACATAGCATTCAGTTGAATGGATATGGACAGCTCATTTATTATATAATATTTCTATTTGTCAAGCCTGTCATGAGACTGTGCACCCTTGAGAAACAACAGCTTTTCCCTTTGCTACACCATCTCAGACAGAATTTGTCACTTGATAGGCAGGTATTATTACCTTGGCCTTTTACACTGGCTAGGGACCTGTAGAGTGACACATCAGCCTGGTGAGGCTCCATCTTACTGAAATGGACAGGAAATTCAACTTACAAATAAAATTATTTTACTGTGAGAGTCATCAGACCCCACCACAGGTTGCCCATAGAAGCTGTAGAGTCTCCATCGTCTGAGATATTCAAAACCTGACTGACTGTGGCTCTGAGCCACCTGCTCTGGTTGACCCTAGTTTGAGCAAGGGTGTTGGACTAGATGATTTCCAGAGGTCTCTGCCACCCTCAGACATTCTGTGAGTCTGTGACCAGTTTTGTGGCTGGCATGATGCGGAGAAGGCCCCATATGTGTACTCAACACAGTGCTCAAGAGACCCTGATAAGAACATTCAGCAGTGCACAGTGCCTGTGGTGCCTCCATGGCCAGACAGTACAGCAGCCCATCTACCAGCTGTGATTATTCAGAGAAGGAAACCTCCCTCTCCAGGGCACACCTCAGAATCTACAGGCTGAGTCTTAGGACTTCCTTTAGTCTAAAACTTACAAGATTTTAATCCTTTTTCCTACAAGGCAAAAAAACCAAACCCAAAACTAACAAACCAAAAAAACCCAAAACAAACTACGCACCAAAAACCAACCCAACCCCCGCAAAACACAAGGGAATCCAGGGAGCTTTCTGCCCTGGCTTCCAGCTTTGGCACCTCATATTAACCAGCTATGCCTTACTGCCTTTGCAGTTTCTCTGATATGCTTTCTACCACACCTTTTCTTTTCTCCATGTTTCTCTTCCTACATGTTTCTCTTCTCTTATCCTACATCTCTGTTGCCTTTTTCCATGTGAAGACACAGTCCCATTCCTCCCTAGGTCTACTGCTTGGACCGCACTGCCTCACTGGACCCATTTCTGGTTTGTAAGCAACTGCAGCTTGGGAATGCAGATCATGCACATGAGTATCTGTATGCGAACATATGTCCCGTCATAATGGAGCTCTCCTCTGGAGCAATAGTTTGATCTTATTTAAAATAGCTTTTCAGAAAGTAGCAACAAATTGCTTATCTGATCATTTTTAATCTCCTGGGTTAGGTTCAAGCTTTTCAAGGTTCAAACCTCTGCTCTTAGAATCATAGAATCAACCAGGCTGGAAAAGACCTCTAAGCTCCTCCAGTCCAACTGTTGCCCAGCACTGCCAAGGCCACCACTAACCCATGTCACTGAGGGCCTCGTCTACACGGGGTGTGAACACTTGGAGGGACGGTGACTCCAGCACTGCCCTGGGCAGCCTGTTCCAATGCCTGAGCACCCTCTGGCCAAGGAATTGTTCCTCAGCTCCATCTAAACCTCCCCTGGTGCAGCTTGAGGCCGTTTCCTCTTGTTCTGTCCCTTGTTCCTTGGGAGCAGAGACCGACCCCACCTCACTGCAACCTCCTGTCAGGCAGTTGTAGAAAGCGATCAGGTCCCCCCTGAGCCTTCTCTTCTCCAGACTAAACCCCCAGGTCCCTCAGCCGTTCCTCATCACACTTGTGCTCCAGGCCCTGCACCAACTCCATTGCCCTTCTCTGGCCCCGCTCCAGCACCTCAAAGTCTCTCTTGCAGTGAGGGCCCAGAACTGAACACACTCTGTTTGCATCAATGGGACTGCTTGTACCATCAACTCATGAGGCATTGGGCCTATCTCAGTATCTGTTCAGAAAAGCAGAAATAACTCAGGAATTCTAATCATTTCTACCATGGGTTGTTCATTAGCAGCCTCTTGACAGGAAACAGACACTCTAAAATACTGCAATTTTCCTGACTTCCACCCAAAGAACCAGCTTGAGAAAAATAGTATTTTCAGATGGCAGATCCAGTGCTGGCCCTGCAAACAGAAATAGCGAACTCCTTTCTTTTTCATTTATACCCATTTCTTTGGAATCCAGCCTGTTTAAATATAACATACGCGCACACCCCACCAGGCATTTGGCAGATGTATCACTCTCCCTAGCTGCTGCTAAACCACTGCTAAACAGATTGCTTTGGCTTTGGGGAAAACTGCAAATAAGATTCTTATTTGGCTTACCCAGCAGAAATACCTACAATGTTCCTGACCTTATTTCTTCCTGCACCTTTTTGATTTTATTTTAAGATGAACAAACCAAGCAGTTAGGAACATAAAATAAAAATGAATGGGTTGTGAACATGATTTCAATAGAAGCAATTTCCAAGCAAACTGCAATGCGATTTCTGCAAGGCCTTTGTATTTTTACTAAAATCCATTTATTTTGCTACTGATTTTGATTGTTCATTCTGATCTGTAAGCACCCTGAAAGCATGGCTGTGTACAGCTACAGTCATCGGCAGAGAAACATGAAAAAACACCTGAAAGAACAGATGAGTAACTCCCTAGGCACTCCATGGTCGGTGAGCAAGATAGTCACTTCAGGAAGTGATGAAGCCCACCAAAAACCAAAATGACCACGTGTAGATGTTCATCTCCTGGGTTTTTCTAGGCAGGAACTCATGTTTTTGACAAATACCACACAGCATGGTAGGTAAAACTGCAGGGATGAAATGATCCCATGCTACTTGCAGATTCCCTGCTGATTCCCTGCTCCAGGCTGCACGGATGTTTCGTCAGCTGGAGAAAGACAATGTGTTTTCCTCAGCACCTTAACAATAGTCTATCATCTCCAGTGCATGTTTAGTGGATTATGGCTCAGTCCAGCTCTCATTGGCTCTGCTGAGAACTATATAAGGGCTCCTGTAGAAGAAAACACAACTTCCTTATGGATGTAGGTTCTAGTTCACACATTCCATATAAAATAAGCCTCCAGACTGCAGAAAGTCTTGGCCTTGAGAAGGATCTTCTTATAAGTTATTCAGACTTTAAAAGTAAAGAGCTGTATAATGGCTGTGGAGTTGCTGTATGGACTCTGTTTATTGTATGGCCTGCATTATATTTTACCTCTTTCTCCACTATCTATACTACTTGCCCATGACAAATTGGATTATAGCACAGACTGGCAGGGTTTGCTGCAAATATCCCCTGGTGCTTCTTTCAGAAATCTCTAGTTATTTTGACTTGACCTCCAGATTTCACATGTGGTTTTCTACTGAAAGGCAATGAAATGGAAAATGCATATCAGCATTCACACTTTGCTCTTCTACATAACTTCACCGCCAGTGAGACCCCCTGCTAACACAAAGATAACCCTTAATTCCAGGAAATCTGGATGGCAGAAATAGAAGAGATCTTACTCAGGAGAACATAAGAAGTCATAGGGCACTGTTTCTTTGGGGGAATTTCCCTTTGAGGGGAAATTTCATTCTAACATTTATGCCTGGCATCCTTTTTTTTTCCCCCTCTTTTTTCACTTTGAACAACAACCCAATCAAAGAGGTAAAAATCATCCTAGTTTAAACTTTGAAGAAAGAAGTTCTTTGTCCTAGTCTGAACTCTTCTCTCCTTGAGGCTATTTTACACCACAACTGCTGTGCTTTCATTTGGATTCCCACCAAAGACAATTGCCATAACTTACAGGTAAAGTAAGGCCATAGGTGGCAGGGCCTGCTGAAAGAAAGTGATGTATTGACTGTGTCCTCAGTTACCTTAGGCACATTGTGGACAACACTATCAATAATTCAGTCAGGAATGTAGCTTCTCCTTCCCTCCTTCATGAACTGAAGCAAAGGACATGGTGCCAGCTCCTCCTTTGGGAGCCTCCTGTGGCCTTTTACCTGTAAGCAAATACAGGTTCAATTCTTTAATTGTTGTAAATGCTATCCAAAACCAATAGATCAAAAGTTTAGGCCTTGACTTTCAATTACCTGTGTATATTTTAATATGCTACTATTGTATGTATTTAAATTGTTTAACACATCCTTAGAAGTTCATACTATGTTGCATGGGTTAGGACATTGTCTCCCCATCTCCATTGCCTTGAACTGTTTGTTTTAATTCTCTCAAATTCCCAGTTACAGAAAAACCCACAAGACAACCAACAGCAACAAATCCGAACCCTTGAAAACTGTTTAATGTGCTGTCTATAGGAACAGGTACATTAGATTGAGCCATAGATCTGTGAGTTCTATATTCTTTCTCTGCCCCAGTGACAAGCAGCTGCTTAAGAATAAGTACAAGTCTTTCACCTGAAATACTCTCCCAGTTTCCAGCAATCAGAAGTTCAGGAACTTTCTGAGACAAATCTGCAATCTATATTCTTCAATAATCACCACAGTTTTGTGCTCTGTGAGAAATCTATTTGTATTTATATCTTGGAATGCCAAGTTGGACAGTGTAACTACTTGCTATATTAGAAACTTCTTCCTCTGAGTTGTTTTAAACTTGCTGCTTTTATAATTCCACTGGATGAGCTGTAGCTTTTTTGAAGGAACGGTGAAAAGCAGTAATCTTCTTAAAAACTCCCTTTGCTGTTCAAAAAGCAAGTAGAATATGAGGAGTCATTAGAAAGGAAACAAGAAAACAGAAAACAGCATTGCATATCACAGTGTAAATCTGTGTTGTCCCCATATTTTAATGCAATATTTAATTTTGATTACCCTACTCCCAAAAAATATTCATCAGAAAAATAAAGAATTACAGATATGGCAGACAAAGACGACCAAAGGTAAGTCATGAGGAGAAAAGAAAAGTAAACTCCCAGGTTTCTAAAATTACACATAAGAAATGTCAAGAAACCAAAGCACTTCTACAAGGTGTTTAGAGGACAACGAGTTACAAACATTAAAAAGAACTGCTATGGAATTTGTTAAGAAAAAGTATTCCTTTGGGGACAGATTGCTACTGTGTATGCTTTAGATTGCTCTAATGCTTTTCTCTACTGAAAGAACTACTTTTAGTACTTTTAGTAACTACTTCTTTTTAACATTTTTCATTTGAAATATAATACTACTAGCCTGACTTCTAGGCTTACTTGTGCCTACACGTGCTCATTCATTGACTACAAATGTATGACGTATGAGACAGGAGACCTTGGACTTTAGGCCTCAGTTTTACAGTGAGCTCTCTATAACAGTGCCATCTGTGCACACTTGCACACACATAGACACACTCTAGCAAGCTCAGCGCCTCGATTTCTAGAAAACCGCTGTCATTATGACAATACAAGTAAAGAGCTGTTCTGCAGTGAAGTCTTTTGGGTTTTTTCTGGCTTATCTCTAAACAAACAGCTTCATCTGAGATACACAGGACCAAATTGAAGACTAGAAAATTCATAGAAAATACAGTCCCCTTTTACACAGGTGGATTTGAAGATATCAAAGCTAATGCCAAAATAAAATTATTTAGGATGTAGAACTTAGCATCTGAAAAGGAAAGACCATATAAGCCAGTGTTTACTGCTAATGGAATCTGGCTCAATATTCTTCAACTCCACTGAATGACGCTGTTTTTAAAGGGATGTTTAAAGTTGAGTTTTCAGCTTGTGAAGGGTTCACTGACATCAAGAGCCATGATACTGTGTGCTTCTGTATCAGTGTGTTCTTCAGAAATGTGGGGTTTGGCTTTGTTTTTAAAGATGCCTTGCTGAGATATTTGTAAGCAGTAAGCATGTCCTCACCCTAATCTTCATTGATATTTGACCATTTGCTTTGTGGTCTTATACAAGATGCATGTTGACATTAGGCTGCCATAAACAGTTGATGATAGTTCGTGAAATTAATGGGCCAGGAGGAGAAGGTCATGTAGGAAACTTCTTCCTCATTCTGGATTACAGGCTGATCAATGGTACTGCATTGTAGCTGTTCTATTGATACGGGAAGTTGAGGATTAAATACTCTTTTCAATATTGTCACTGGTGCATTTTTTACAAATAGGCTGACAGAGCTTTGTATTCTCTATACTTTCTGATCCATTATATCCACTGCAGGATTAAGATTTGCTTAGTGATTGAATTGAAAGGTTTCTACAGAAAAGCACCTCTTTTTCAAAAGGGAAATGAAGAGATGATGCATCTTACAATAAACTGTGCTGTATGTAGTAATGCCTTATAATCTTCCCATAGCTCTTTATAACATTAGAGAGAACTAAGGACCCTTTATTGATTCTACTTAGTTTGTCACTGGTAACAGAGCTTAGGGTATTAAAGTGACTCTGGCACCTGTTCCCTGAACCTAGAGGAGAGTCTCTCTTAGCTGCTACAGAATAAGGCCTCATTTCAGTCTCTCAAACAAGGGGCAATGATATCAGTACTAAACTGATCATGAACTGCATTACATACTTCCATTTTCTTTGAAGATATAAGAAGATAATATATATAAGAGACTAAAAATCAGTGCTCCTAAGGCCTCCTCTCTGTAGTGCACCTCTAGTTGTTTCACAAGAATATACATGTCAGGAAAGAGCTTTTAATTGTGTCCAGTGCTCTGTCCATGGATGCACTTGCAGGGGTGCAGGAGAGACTTGAGGGGAAGCTCACTGGAGCACAGTAGGCAGAATCATCACTTTTAAGAGGTCTAGCAGCTTTTAGGTGCTTCTGGCAAAAGTCTGTCCAGTGACTAATGATGTGCTGTGTGCATTTGAGCAATCTTTATGGGAGAGAACTCTGTGGATCCCTCTGTTGTTCTAAAGTGTAAAAACAAGCCCATATTTTTCAAAAATGATACATGATTTTCAAAGTGCTGGTCTATTTTAAATAGTTTATTGTGTTCTGCCTTCTGGAAGCAGGATGCTACTTGAAATGCATCGATTCTTCAGGAATGTAGGCTCTACAGTGGCCCAGCCTGCAGCCTATTTTCACCTCAATATTATCTTTCACTACAGACCAGAAGAAAATGTTCTGCTTTTCACAAAGCTTTATTCTCTCTTGAAGAAGGATTCTCTGGTGTGTTTTACAATCTTCTTCCCCCATTGTGAAAGGAATGATTTAGCAGTACCGACTTGCAAATATTGATTGTATCCCATGGAAAAGTTATTAGTTCTGATTGCATCACCCAAGGAATAGACAAACTGCTATCATGAAAGCTGTGTTGTTACATACATAAAATAGCTCTAATACATAGGGGAAAATGGGGTTTTACACCTGTGTATGCTGCCTTTAAAGCAACATAAAAACTTCAGGCTTTACAATAACACTTATTTTTCTTGTTAACATTCTATACAGATATTTGTTGCTTACTACTTTTGCTGTTGTTGTACTGAAATAGGCTGGGGAGGATTTGCTCTCCTTGGCCACTAGCTGCTGTGTACGGCACGTGCTTTGTGAGGGCCTGGCTTTCATATGGCTGCCCTGGTTTTGCACTGGCTTTAGTAAAAACTCTGCCAGTTCACACTGGTCCAAGTGAGATCAGAGAATATCTGAGGATAAAGCTGGACAAGCCCTTGATCCAGCTGATGCCATTAGTGCCTTTGGCAGGTACTCAGCCCCACTGAGCATTCACACCTGAGTGTTTCCGCTCCCATTGCTCAGCTGGTGGGTTGGAACATGCAAAGCTTCCTTCTTCAGGTAGAAGGGAACCTGGAAGGAAAGCAATGACAGATGCTAGCTACCTGGAATGGCACAGAAACACACTGCACTTTGCTTTGAACCTGCAGGTATAAACCCTAAACATAAAAATCTCTACCTTAACTTCCTCATATCTGTATGAGATTTAGATAGCAGCTGTATTTTGGCCCAATGACAAATCATCTTTGAAGTTCTAGCCTGAATTTCTGTTTTGGGTCCACTTCTGTAGTCAGGTGTGTGTCTTAGAGATTGGTAGTAACTCTCAAATGTATTCATTTTCAAGCTGTTCCTTGGTCTAAACAAACAAGAGCAGATAAGACAGGAAAGGGGATACTTAAGTTCTCAGGTATTACCTACATTTTTCCATCTTTGGAAATAAAGACACAGAAAAACATGATGCATTGAAACAGTGGAGGAGCTGAGGGATCAATAAGGAGGAAGGGAAAACGAACAGATACTTGATAGAGTTTGCATAAAAGATTCCTAAACAGGAAGCTGAGAATAGCATGTTCTCTCTGCCAAAATAATGAAAAACAGATTGCAAAATAAATTAATGACAAAGGGCAGCATCTGGGCAAAAGTGGCTGCATACATTTCTGATTTATTCCAAGGGGAAATATGACAAGACCATAGAACTGAACCAGAATATATTATCATTTTAAGTTCCTCCTCTAATGCTAATCAGCCTGCTGAGTTTTTGTTCCTTGGACACTGCTCAACAGTGGACAAGATAAACTGATGTGTGGATAAGATTAACCACACTTTGTTAACCCTGAACCAGTTTAATTAACTGAAAGGGAAGGAGCCATTCACAGATGGACACTCATGTAGAAAAGAGCTTGGTGTGTGGTCTGGGAAACCAGTCCATGCAGGGGTCTGACTTCCACAGTAGGCAAGTTGATGGGAATGATAACAAAGAATCAGTTCGGTGGACATACGGGTGATACAGGGGGAAGTTCAGGTTAGATCTAAGGAAGAAGTTCTTCCCTGTGAGGGTGCCGAGGCGCTGGCACAGGTTGCCCAGAGAAGCTGTAGCTGCCCCATCCCTGGCAGTGTTCAAGGCCAGGTTGGACACAGGGGCTTGGAGCAACCTGGTCAAGTGTGAGGTGTCCCTGCCCATGGCAGGGGGTTGGAACTGGATGAGCTTTAAGGTCCTTTCCAACCCAAACCATTCTGGGATTCTATACAATGGGGAAAAGCAAAATCCTTCATAGAGTGTAGCTTTATATCAGAAATAACTGGAGTTCTATGAAGGAGTCAGCATGCATCTAAATAAAGATGGTTTGGTTAGGACGCTTTTTAAGTAATTCTATAATGCCTTGAGAAGGCCCCTCCCTGAGTGCTCTTAAAGACACTATGTTTTCATGGATAAGAAAGACTAAGAGTTTATTAAATGAAAATCATGATCTTTGAGAAAGCATAGAAATACATGATATTTTAAAGGCAGAGGAGATAGTCAATGGCATCCATGCACAATCTGTGATGTTTAACATAGTATTAAGCAGTCCTGGAGTAAATACTGAGATAGGATCATTCACAACTGAGACAAAATTGTCCAGGATAGCAAAACTGGCTGCAGAAGCTCATGGTACTGAGTGACTCATGACCCCTCCACAAATCAAAACAATTCAGAATGAAAGCTCAGTGATACATATACAACGATGGACTCCAAATTGGCTATATGGTGTCAGCAAATGGTCTTGAAGTCGGTGTGGATTAGTCCACAATTTAAAGGAATAATAGTCACAATTTAGAAGCTGTCCAGAAGCCTCCAGGGGCCACAGATCACAGATAGTAGCCATTTCTTTAGCAGCATATGTTGAAAAAATGGCATTAGCAGACTTCATGACTATACATAAGCTATTCAATTTACAGAAGAAAATAAATATAGTCAAGAGAGTTCAGAGTGAATTCAGACTCTCTGAAGTATGCCCCATACTTACAGCTGATGAAGAACACCTTATGCTGGTCAATAACATCTCTCACCTGCAGAAAACAGTAAATTCCCCACCCCAGATAATGTACTGATTTAGAAATCCTCCACTGCCTGTAAATAAACTATGCCCAGGCTTATGTATAGAAACTATTACACAACTCACAAAGCTAGCAATGCTATATCTGTAAGCAAATACTAGATATTGCTGAATATAGTAGAGAAGGTAACACTGATTTTGGAGCAGATGGACTTGACATGGAATGTTTGATACTCTCTGTATGTCATCCTCAAAAATAAGGGCTTTGTTTTGGAAGGAATATTTATTGGTGAAATATAATTAACACACTCTCTGCTGGACAGAATCCTTCCATTTACTTTCAAAGTAAAAGAATCAAAGTTCTCAGATGGAAAAAATACCAAAACAAAACCTACTCAAAACCTGCTTGTGCCCAATTTCCTTCTTTTTTTCTACTTTCCCTGCAAAGGATTGAGCTTCTCCATTTCATTCTCAGGGAAGTTCCACAGAAAGCTTGCTGTACAAAGAGCACAGCAAGACCATGCTTTGACAGGACAGCTTCAGTTTAGAGTTCTAATAGGGATCTGGATTAGATGAGGTTGCACAGCTTAAGAGAGAACATGTTGGAGAAAATAGGACTGAAATTCAGCAAGAATAAAGTGGCACTGAACTCTGAGAGGCTGTGCTCATTTAAAGTGATTCGATCCATTCCCTGTCATCAGAACAAATGGATACTAACTCATAACTAACATAACTAAATACAAATGCATATGTCAAAAACTGGAAGTGAAATAAATAACCTTCTATATGTTACACTGCTATTCCAGTGCTCAATCCCAAAAAGTTCTGCCAAAGATTAATTACACAAAGGATAAAGAGAACATTAGGGAGCTAGAGATTTAGAATCATACTGGTAACTGTCAACAGTGTTCTTAAAGAGGTTTCTCCCTTTCTTGTAATTTGACAATGAGTTTTGAGGGAGTTAGACAGTTGTAGAAAATACCAGGCTTGATAGTCCTACTCAAAACACAACTTCAACTCACAGACGTACAGACTGGCTAGTTGCAGTGTTCACGTGTTATTTGGCTTTGAAGCATGAGATGGAATAAGCCTCTATGAAGCTTTCTGCAGATGTATGTGAATTTTTTTCTCAGACTGTTATGTCTAGGTCTACTTTTGTGGAAAGGTCTGTGGTTTCCTTCAGCTGATAGGATGGAATTCCCATGCCTTAATGAATGTTTTCCAGGCTATTCTACAGAACAGTCTTCCACTAATACATTTAACTCAATAGCTTAACCTACCTTTGAACTCAAAGGAATGACATAACACACCTCATATTCATAACTGTTTCCAGCTCTAACACTAATCCATTATGAATACAGAACTGTGGCATACTCCACAATGCCCATGGGTCATAAGAAGCTCCCATGACTTAAGTGCTGAGCAAGAAATGTTTCTTAATCCTGCTGTCCTCATATAAAAGTCAATCCTGAGTGCCAAACTTCTAAAGAACTCTTCCACTCAATTCCTCATGCACACACAGACATATACCTGCCTTGACAGTCTTATAAATGATCCAAACTTCCCACTGGGCTCCTAGAGGCTCTTTTTGACCTGCCAGTCTCTAGCTTTACATCTGTTCATAACTAGTTTTTCCTTACTTACCTATTCAAACTGGAACAAGAGATGAAAAAGGTTATCTGCTTTCAGAACTGTTTCTCCATAAAAGGTCCAAAATAACTCTGTCAATGAACAATAGAGTGCTGTTCCTTCTCATTATACTGGCATGTAAATTCCCTGAGGATGACTCAAGAAACAAGAGCTGCTTCCCTCATAAATGTTCCAGTGTTCCAATCCCCTGCAAAGAGCACACTGGAAAAATAACTGGCTGTGTGTAGCTAGTAAATAGGAAATGAGAGTGTATTATATGGTAAATTAATCAAAAGGGGCACTGGAACTAAAACCTGGAAGTGGTTTAGGAATATTGATGAAATCACATAGCTGCTTTTTGCTTCTTCTTTGAAGAGAGATAGTAGCTTTCAGGGCTTAACCTGACACTGAGCTCCTCAGTTTCCTACTAAGTTTCTAATGGCACTGGAAAATCACTTACCCTTTGGTAGATAAGGTGTGCAATTGAGGCAGTGTGCTTAAACACCAAAGTGTTTGGGAAAATCGTATGGTGGCTGGTTCTTGATTGCTTTCTCCTGCCTAGTCTGGAAACACAAGAAGTTTGCCATACCAGTTAGATTCAGACCAAAGTAATTTCCTTCTTGACTTTTCTCCCAGTGTCTGCTTTTCAACCTGCCTCTCTTGGACATATTAAGCTCAGAAAAGGCTTTTCAAAAATCAACCTCCTGCCTCCGTAAGTTCTAGAGATCGATGAGTGTCCAGACAATACCATTCATGAGGCTTGGTGAGGCTATTATGCTTCTCCTTGCCCCACTATCAATCTACAGGAAACCTAATGAAGTCAGTGCCACACAAATGTAAAATCAAGTCTTCCTGTTTCATGGCATAAACTAGTAAAATCAGTTCAAAAAAGCAGCCCACTGGAATGTACGGAGCCTGCAGGCTTACAAGTGGATAAATCTGTTGATGTGCTGATTCACCCCTCCAAACTTTACAGTGCCAAGGTCTAAAATGTATGAGGTTGGCTCTGAAAAACAAGGAAGACGACAGTGGACAGCTTCCCTAACAAAGCTCTTGAGCAGAGCGCTTCTCCACAGTGCAGATTTTGAAGCATTAGGAATAGAGCATGCACACTTTCTCCAAATGCTCTTCAACTTGGCCAGTCTTGCCTTTGTTTTCAGCTGCTGATCTAAAGTAACTTGTAATAATCCACATAGTAAAGAGATTATTAACTACCAGAGTCACAATTCATTTCACAAACTCCAGGGTATATGCAATCCTTTTGCGCCTCTTCAGCTGTGAGGCTCATCTCCCGCTGGATAATGATACACATAGACATATATTATTTTTGTGGGGGAAAGGCTTGATTAGAAATTAGTAAATGCATTCTTACCTGTGAGTGGAACAGGTACAAGGATGTGGCCCTTAAGGTAGTGGACCAAAATCCAAAATACTAGCAGCATAGACACATTATAACACAGAGTATTGTTCAGGTTTTGATATCACTCTAGCCTGGGTAGAAAGAGAGAACAACAGGCACAGATCCCATACTCTTCTGCAGGTATTTGAGGAAGAAAAGATTTTTGTTATGGGCTAGAGAAAAAATTTCTATTGTAATCCAAGGCTGAACCTGAGAGACTTTAAGACTTCTGTCTTCTGGCATGTACAAAAAAGGGACTTCCATATTTTCAGTGTGAATGTTGCAATCTGTAAACTGACTGCTTGGCAAACAGGTTAGTCCTGAGCAAAAACAAGTATGACAATAACCTTATCTACTACTTCCCCTGTCTCTGTAGGGCTGAAGATATCTTATTAAGAGGTCTTGACAAGAGGGGAGCTCTATGGTGAACCAAGATATGCCATTATTGCACAGAAAAGGTCCCCTGGAACACAGGATGTCCTTGGACCTGTGGGAACTGAGTCCTACCATGTGTCTGGAAAGAGAGGGAGTATACTAATCACACAGCTATTGCCTCTTTTAAACTAAAACGGTGGTTTGCATGATAAAGGAAATGGAAAATGGCTTCTCACTATACAGGGAAAATGCTGTCCAGATAAAAGGACTCTTAACTCAGGCTACGCTTTTAATGCAGAAAAACTGCTTGGTGATTGGAGTCACTAAGTTTATTTATACTGTTAAAGATGAAAATACGCAAGTTAGTTCAGGAGTCAGGTGATAAATGTTTTCTGACTTACATCCTTGTTGAGAAACTCCATGCTGCCTTTCATATTTCTAACAAACGTCACATGAATGTGGATTTCTGCACTGGGACACCCTGTGCAGAAAGCTGAATTAAATCATAGAATCATAGACTCACAGACTGGTTTGTGTTGGAAGTGACCTTAAAGCTCATCCAGCTCCAACCCCCTGCCACAGGCAGGGACACCTTCCACTAGACCAGGTTGCTCCAAGCCCCTGTGTCCAACCTGGCCTTAAACATTGCCAGGGATGGGGCAGCCACAGCTTCCAATCACACATTCTTTTTCCTCATGTGGTCTTGGAAACATTTTCTCTCCACTCCATTTTCCCATTTTTAGTTCAGGAATACCAATACTAAGCCAAGTTACAGAGGAGGAAAAATTGTGTTCATGACTGTGAGGGGTCAGATATCATATTAAGGAAGTAAATATACGATCTGTCTGGATTTTAGCTGATTAAAAAGTACACTTCATCTTGGAAGCAACAGTGATACTGAAATTTATAAGGGAGCCCCTGAAGTGAAATCACCTTTCTTCCTTTCTCTGCCTTGCCCTAGTCGATGTCAGCAGTGACTTGTCATTGCTGTGATTTCATCTCACAATTTGCTTGGAGCATCGTTAATAGTCCAATAGCAGCAGCACAGAGCTCACAGACTCTGAAGTCACCAGAGAAGATGAGTAAATACCCATGTGGTTAAGGCTGAGCAGAAGCTCACGCTGTCACAACTCCACAGCTGCTTTTAAGCCATGCTGGGTGTATGCACACTAGCTATCACCTGCAACAGAAGTTGAACATTAGTAAAAGGCAAATTCCATATCGATTAACATCCTGTGTAGTGCCACCAAGAAGAAATTGCCTTGTATTGTTCAATATAAGTCTCTGAACATAAGTAGAATGGACATATTTGGGAATGTCTTTTGTTCCCCTGCAACTCTTTTAACTGGCAATTTGTAATATAAGCCACAAGAATAATGATGGATGTGATTCCTTCCCCACACTCCATTTTCTGAGCCAATAACTGGTGAAATAATAAACCAAATTCTACTTCAAGTTACACTTGGTGCAATCTCATTAGGCTGAATTGTATTAAAGAATGGGTTCCTGTAAAGCAGTCACTCTGCAAGCTGAGAATTAAGACCCAAGATTCTAAAGGCTCTACAGTTTTAATTCTCCCCCCCTACTTCCCCCAAGGTATGGTATGTTCGAAGGAATTACTGAAGCTCAGAGGTTTCTGCAACAAATTAACTATTCGATTCTGGTATAATTTTTTCCTTTTTTTTCTATTTTCCTACATATACCACAAAATCACCTTCTGTTTCCATTTGTTTTCTTTCTCCTTATGCTCCTGTTACGGCTTTTAATTTCTTTTCCCATTCTGCCTCTTCCTTATCATTCCTGCCTTTGCTGTTTCTTTCTTCACATTCTGTTCCCCAACCTGCCGTGTAATTGTAGCTTATGCACTTTAGGATTCAGCTCCTCAAAGATGAGACGAGAGACATTCCCATGTGTGGGGTTCAGTTCACCCAACTTCAGGTATTGAAGAGCTGAGCTTGTAGTTGATGATATTTTTAGAAATCTGTTTGTCATCCACAGAAGAGAAAAGAGCACCTCTAACAAATGATTTCTCCTACCATTAAAAAGACATCTAATGAATTGCCTTCTGCACAATGCTACTACTACTTCCCAATCTGTGAGTAAATATAACTGAGAGGGATTCTCAAGCTGCCAAAGTTTGACATGGAGAAGCTCTTGTTGCTTTACAGAGCTCTATGGAGAAAAAAAGACCTCCTGCTGAGAGCTGACTGCTGAGTGCACTCAGTAAGAGCAGTGAAATGGAAGATGACAGATCAGTCAGTTTAAAGTTCCCCAAGTTAAACACAAAGTGTAAACTGCATTTCATTTCTATCTGCAATCAAGGGGGAAACACCTAAAAGGAAGAAAATTGGAATTCAGCCACATTTCTAGCAACAGCTACATCTGGGAATTTCAGTTAACTCACCAGAGAGGAATAACTAGGAAAGATACTAAAAAGGTTCTGAATTTTAACCCTTCAGAACTGAAATTGAAGAAGTATTTTGAAGAAGAGTCAAAACTCAGAGACTTCCTTAAAAGAGCCTGGACTGTTCATAACTGCAACAGAGTGTTTTCTTGTTGACAACCCCAAAAGAAGACCATTTGGCAAACCAGTTCAAACTGGTGAAACAAAGGCATCAACCCCATTACAGAATGACACTGTAGAAAGGTATATATATATTGTAAGCATAATAGAACATCTGAACTGCTAAAAGAGCTGAGAGGACACAAAGTGCTTACCATCTGTCCCTGATACTATTGGGTAGCTGGTACCAGCTAGACACTTAGTATATGGTTGGGTGAAGACTTTGAAGGGCATTTTAAAGCATTTACAAGGGCAAAACCGTCAGGAGGTTCTTTTTCTCTACCTTCCTTTTAAAGCTGAACAGATGGTGTATGTTTCTTAGCTAAATATTCTGCCAAACACTCTGGCAAAGTAGCCTGATCCATTACAATTGATCTTTCCCTTCTCCCCATGCACTCTTCCACCAGATCCTGAAGAATGAAATGCCAAAAGCAGCCTCTCTAGGTAACAGCCAGCTTGAGGATGGAGCTGCCTACGCTACCCAGAGTGGGAAGTACGTTTTTTCTACCACAAATAAACTGTCTTGGGGCAATGGAACAGATGCACATTAGAAGTTTATACTGCAAAAAGAGTACATGCCATGTGCTTACTGTAACCAACACTCCAACTTTCATGGCCCATGGCCTGGCTGAAGGAAGTGAGCATAACCTGCAGCAGTAACAAAAAGGGAGGAGAGGAGCCTGAGAAAGGGCAGAGGAAAAGTGCTTTCCCAGTGTCTTTTAATGTTTGTCTTTTTGTTTCCAGCACATAAATCAACAGTGCTTGCAAGAGGTTTAAAAGCTGGTTGCACTCCCAATGTCTGCATCTTAGGATCAGTGTCCTGGGTTCAGCTGTAGAAGTTATTTTTCTCCTTCTTAGTAGCTGGTGCAGTGCTGTGTTTTCGATTTTAGTCTGAGAACAACGCTGATCACACACTGATATTTTCAGTTGTTGCTCAGTAATGTTTACTCTGATCAAGGACTTTTCAGTCTCATGCTCTGCCAGGGAGGAGGGGCATGGGAAGCCAGGAGGAAGCAGAGACAGGACCCCTGACCCAAGCTGGCCAAAGGGGTATTCCATACCACAGCACATCATGCCCAGTATATAAACTGTGGGGAGTCACCCGAAAGGCCCAGATTGCTGCTTGGGTCAGGCTGTGTATTGGTGCATCACTTGTGTTTATTGTGTTCTTTTCCTTTTCCCTTTTAGTTTTATATCGTCTCCCCTTGTTATTTCCCTTATCATTATTATTATTGGTAGCAGTAGTGGTTTGTATTATACCTTAGTTACTGGACTGCTCTTATCTCAACCCGTGGGAGTTATGTTCTTCCGATTCTCCTCCCCATCCCTCTGGGAGCAGGGGGGGGAAGAAGAAGTGGAGTGAGTGAGCAGCTGTGTGGTTCTGAGTTACCAGCTGGGCTCAAACCATAACAATCAGTTTTATTACTATCACAATTGCTGTGATTATATTTTCTCCTATGTGCCATAACCCATACTACTAAATTCCCACCAATTAGATTTGGAAGTTATTGAGACAGAGAAGAGCTTATCCTCTCGAACAGCCATCATAACTCTTTTCCCAGCATCTTTAATAAATGGTCAGCTTTTTGTTTTCTCTGAGCTACTACAACAGTAAAAAAGGGATCAAGATCTTCATTCTGCTACCCACTTGTGGGCAAAATCCTGGCAGGAATATGCCAAATCCCAGGGTTTCTATTTCAGCAATCCCCATGAATAGTATGATTTTTAGGATATCCCTGACAACTAATGCATATGTTGGAGCATTCACGCATAGAGTCATAGAATCACAGAATGGTTTGGTTTGGAAAGGACTTTAAAGCTCATCCAGTTCCAACCCCCTGCCATGGGCAGAGACGTAGACCATGACTTCCAAGGCTCTGTCCAACCTGGCCTTGAACGCTGCCAGTGATGGGGCATTTACAGCTTCTCTGGGCACCCTGTGCCAGAGCCTCAGCACCCTCACAGGGAAGAACTTCTGCCTTAGATCCAACCTGAACTTCCCCTGTTTCACTTTGAACTCATCGCCCCTTGTCCTATCACTACAGTCCCTGATGAAGAGTCCCTCTCCAGCAGCCTTGTAGCCCCCTTCAGACACTGGAAGCTGTTCTGAGGTCTCCACGCCGCTTCTCTTCTCCAGGCTGAACAGCCCCAATGTTCTCAGCCTGTCTTCGTATGGGAGGGGCTCCAGCCCCTGATCATCCTTGTGGCCTCCTCTGGACTTGCTCCAACAGCTCCATATCTTTCTGATGTTGAGGACACCAGCCCTGCACGCAGTGCTGCAAGTGAGGTCTCAGGAGAGCAGAGGGGCAGGGTCACCTCTCTCGATCTGCTGCTCACCTGCTTTTAATGCAGCCAAGGATACAGTTGGTGCATTAGTTACACCAGGGACAAAAAGAATGGTTGTCTTGTTACTGGGGGAGAGGCACAGTTTCATCCTTCTCCCACTGATTGTGCCACATGCTGAGAACACTCCTTGAGACAAGAGGATGCAGTCTCCTAGGAACATTCCAATTGCTCAAAGTATACATCCTTCACCTGAATTTCTTCCATTTCAGTTCCAAAGAGAGTGAGTGTCTTGGACTAAATGTTCCCATGGCACACTCATTACTTGCACAGAAAAGTCAAGAAGGATCACAGACTGTGAAGGCCATGCAGTTTGACCTAGCTCTCAGTGAACTCAAGTAAGTTCTGCACTCATCACCTAATTCTTGTTCACTAGAAACCTGCAAACTCTGCCAATTCATCCTTACATCCATAAACATCATGGGAAGTTAGGCTAAATACAAAGTACAGGAAGGAAACCAGATTAGGTAAATGATCATAATGGCACCAGGAGGTGGTATTATTACTACTACTATTATTATTTACTATGGCCAACTGGGATGGAGGATCCATTACACTGGTGACCTGGAGAAAATACAGTCCATTTTCTGAAGGACCGCCGTCTACATAACAGTATTCTCTATGCATTATACTCAGAATCTGAGCAGACCAAATATAAGGACAAATTGTCAACAGTCTGAACAATGTCCAAAGGCCTGTTACACATGTTATGTGGCAGCTGATTCTCTTGAGCCTCTTGACTTTGTCACCAGATGTTGAATAAATGTGTTTCTCAGAGGCCCAGTCTTTCCCCTAACAGCATGTCCTTGCAGGACAACAGAGACCTCTAAACCAGCTCCAGAGATATTGGGATGTGAACACTACGCAATACCTTGTAGTGTAGAGATGACCCTTTGGGCCCTGGAAACTGCAAGGCTACATCAGTGCAGCTACAGTGTTTTCATTCCTACTATTTTAACAGGCTGAGAGCATTTGGGCTGTTCAGTCTGGAGAAGAGAAGCTGCGTGGAGACCTCAGAGCAGCTTCCAGTGTCTGAAGGGGGCTACGAGAATGCTGGAGAGGAACTCTTCATCAGGGACTGTAGTGATAGGACAAGGGGTGATGGGTTCAAAGTGAAACAGGGGAAGTTCAGGTTGGATCTAAGGCAGAAGTTCTTCCCTGTGAGGGTGCTGAGGCGCTGGCACAGGGTGCCCAGAGAAGCTGTAAATGCCCCATCACTGGCAGTGTTCAAGGCCAGTTTGGACACAGGGGCTTGGAGCAACCTGGTCTAGTGTGAGGTGCCCCTGCCTGTAGCAGGGGGTTGAAACTGGGTGAGCTTTAAGGTCCTTTCCCACCCAAACCATTCTGGGATTCTGTGATTGTTTGGCCATTTGGAAATTCACAATGTCTCTGCACTATAGGGTGCAAACATAATCCAGTTCTTTATTCTCTTTAAAGCATTTGAAAGTCCTAGAGACTTTCTTTGCTGCTTGTATACAACACAGGGAATTTAGCTACTTGTCTCTTTTACATACAGCTTCTTCCTGTGACCACACCACATGGAGCTCCCAGAAGTTTGTATGTTGTTATTTCCTCCATCATCCACCATCCTGAGTCACATGCAAAGAACTGGGAGCCATCTCATGCTCCATGTTGACATGGAAGCTCCTGGATAATCCTCAGGAACCACTGACTACCTGTGAACTACTTGCCTTCTCCAATTCATACAGAAGGTCTGGGATTGTCAGATTTATGAGGGTTTTGGTACATAGCCTATAAGGTCGGTAGATTTGTCTACCCCTTGACCATTTGGCATTAGTCAAATAACAGGGGAGCAGAAAAGAGTAGAAAGAATATTCCAACTGTCAGATTATCCTTTGAGATGCTTAAGAGAGAAGAAGGGACCACAGTAAGTCATCTAGTCCAATCTCCTGCTCAAAGTTGGGTCAGGCATTAGGTCAGGGTAAGTTACTTAGAGCTTTTTCCAGCTGGATCTTGAAAAACACCAAGGATGGAGAGAATGCACAGCCTCGGTCCTTATACTGCAAGTTCTGCTTTATATACAGCCCTAACCTCTCATTTCAATTTATATCTCCCACCAAGCACCCACTGTGAATGGCCTAGCTCCATCTTCTGGATAAACCCCTCATCAGTAGTGGCAAGCTGTTCTCTGGTTCCTCTCAAGCCATCTATTCTCCAGGCTGAACAAATGTAGTTGCCTCAGCCTCTCCTCACACAGCCTGTGCTCTCAGCCTCAATCATCTTGGTGGCTCTTCACTGAACTCGCTCCAGTTTGTCATTGTACTGGGGGGCCCAAAACTGGACACAATATTCTAGGCGTGAACTACAAGCTATGTGTAGAGCAAGAGAATCAGTTCTGTTGACCTACTGCCTGTGCTGCTGTTCAAACAACCCAGGATGCTGTTGGCCATCTTTACTGCTAGGACACACTGTGGGCTCACGCTCAGCTTACTGCCTACCAAGACCCCACAGCCTTTCCAGCAGAGCTGCTCCCCAGCCAGTAAGTCCCTTGCTTATATTCTGCAATGATTATTCCTGCCCAGCTGCCAGATTTTGTGTTTGTCCTTGGTGAATTCCATGAAGTTTGTTTGCCCAACCTCCAGGCCTGCCTAGGACCCTATAGATTGCAGCCCTGTCATCAATAGTAGGATTGGTCCTTCCAGTTTTGTGTGTGGGTCATTAATGCTAAAGGGGAAATGTCCCAATACAGATATCTGTGGTACTTCACTTTCTCCCAGCCACCAAGTAAACTGTGTCCCATTAACTACTACTGGTTTAGATCAGTTATATGTCCTATTAACTACTACTGGTTTAGATCAGTTATCTAACCATTTTTTTACCCTTCTAGTTGTTGTATGGTGCCTTAAAGTGTTTGGTGGTGGGGAGAGTGCAAAGAGACAGAGATAGCTCTGCTGCTTGCTTTCAGATTACTCAGCTAAGGCCTTAGGAAACATTCAGCACCACCATATACTCTTGTAGCTATAAAGAACTGTGGTCAGAAAGGACCATTGGATCCTCTTTAACATGGTTCAGAAGACAAGGTTTAAATCCCTAACACCATCTACCAGCAAAAATGTCAGCTGCAGGACAACAGAACAGTAAACAGTGTGGATGTGAGACGCTACACATTAAATGCAGCACTCAGTTTTGCCCTTCCTCTGACATGCATCATTGAAGAGAGTATGTATTCACTGAACAGGAATACAATATTGCTTTTCCAACAAATTCATATCTGACGCACTGCTGTAGCCAGAGGCCTTCTGATAAGCTGTGGTAAAAGAGCACCCTTTAGACAGGTTGTCTGAAGCTTGCTGTAAAAGAGCCACATCCAGCAGGACATTGCCTGTACGTCCAGCTGGATATTAGGCTGTTGGCAAGACTCGGTCTCATGTTCATTCTACCTCTCTCCCTCCTAAAAATCATTATGTACTTTTACTGTTTTCCTCTCGGTCACTGTGACTCTTGATTTCTAAGACCAGATGATGGACATTTCCGTGAAGTTCTTGTCAAAAGAAGGAGCCTTCTCATTTCACTATGAGCAGATAGCTCCAAAAGCAGTTCTTTTTAAACTAATTTTCTGTAGATCTTACACAGTGATAAATCAGACATGTTACCTGGCTGCTTCTACTGACAACTAAAGCCTCCTGAGCCAGTGTCGTGGTTTAAGCCCAGCCGGCA
>NW_009932446.1:30551-31464 GCF_000696875.1 Nestor notabilis | reverse complement strand
TAGAAAATTATATCCTAATTTATATAAATTTATAGTATTATTTTATTTTAATTTTATAATATAATTGCCAATAAACAGAGCTGTAAAATGTGTGGGATTTGACAACTAGCATTGCAATCATTAAATATGGAAACTATTTTAATGAGCGCAGTTTAAACAATATTAAGTGAGACAGTCACCAGCTTCTTTCTAAAACTCTGTGTCATTACAGATGGTTCAGTAGCTGAGTATAAGCAGAATACTTTCTATGAGGTGTCTATGAGTTACCCTCACAGCAAAACCATAAAAGAACATGATAAAATTTCTCCCTCTTATGTAATAAAACAAAATTTAAAAAGCCATGGATAGTATCTAAACGTGAACAATCATACTAAAAGGAAAACTGAAGGACGGTGGGTGGTGAGAACAAGTAGAAGTCCAGCTCCCCACACACTTCATGGAACTGAAGTGCCTTATAGACAGTGATATAACGAGAGATGTGGCACCTCACCAGTCACTGTTGTTCAAATTTGGGATGGAGAGACTTCAGTATTTCTCACACTTGGACTTTTCAAATAAACTTTTAGATGAAAAAAACCCCACCACATTCCAACCCTGACTGAGCTGCCTGAGATAACTGAGCTGTATTTGTGAAACACAGAATTTTCCTACTTGAATCAAGTTAGTGTTGCTGAGGGTGGTACTGTGTGAGCTGTGTTCAGCTTGACAAATAAAGGCCGACTAGAAGGTGAAGAGGATATTTATAGGGTTGATTAAAGAAACACAAAGATACCATCTTCTCTTTAAAACTAAAGCAAGTCCTATATTTGTGTAGCAGAAAATCAGGCCACTTAAAAAATCAGGCCATTCCAGTCTTCTTAGCAGTAGAGGAAATACTGAAATTTCTTGGTCCTGGAAAGAAAGGCTGGGGCAT
>NW_009932446.1:651-30535 GCF_000696875.1 Nestor notabilis | reverse complement strand
CTGGGTCAGGAAAAGAAGGGCGGGGGCATCCCTGCCATGGGAAAGGGAAGGTAAGCATAGGGGAAAGGAGCAAGCAAGAGATATGAGCTTTTGAAGCTGGGATGGCTGACCTGGTTCTTGGAGAAGCTTTTCAAGCACAGCAGCTACACCAACCCCAGTGACAACAAACACAGCAGCTACTCAAACCCTGACCACAACAGACAATGCAGCTACTCCAGCTCCCCACATATGCCAACCTGTGTCTCAGCTTTTAACAGAAGGCACCCTACTGCTTGAGAGAAAAGATATAGGAGGTACATACCAAAGGCCACCCTATGGTTTTACCTGCGGGATCACGGAGCAGACATGAGAAAGTGGGATGGAAAACCCACCTCAGTTCTGGAGGAACGGGTACTTGAATTGAAGAGGAGAACAACAGTCAAGGATGATCTTCCCATGAAAGCTGATGCTCCAGTCTCTAGTGAGCAGTTTCCCAGATGGAATGTAAGAGCTGATTTTACTCCAACTCCTGTGATAAGGAATACTAATCCCTTTTTATAAGGCATAAGTGGACAACATCACTGTTACTGTTCTGTACCAAAGGATGAACCTAAGGCAAAGCTAAAAACATCCATCATATTTACAATCCTTCGAAAGTCTTGCTGTTTTGGTTATAGCTCTGTTTCAATGAGCCTGGACTGTCTGGCATTAAGCATCTGGGATGTTTGACCATGTCATGAAAACAAAACTCATGAACTCGCATGTTTTATACATCCAACCTGCTTCCAAGCTTATTAAGTAGCAGTGTTTTCTGCTGTTAACCTTGAGAAACAGAGATGTCCTTTGCTAAATTTATTTTGTTTTTCTTAATAATCCAATAGTTTTTGCTAACTGGACCTTTTCCCAAGGTCCTCTCATGTCAGGTTTCTCCATCTGAGTTTCCTATCAGGGCAAGTCCAGCATTCATGTAGATATACAAAAGGCAAGATGAACAGGTAAAGTTTATGAAATACCCATAAATAAATGAGCATCGAACTTCGTCTACCCTGATTCAGCAAGGCATTTATATTCAGTTCTATGCAGGAAAGTTGCATGTTCATAAGGAGAACACCTATCCTTGTACTATAGTCTTAAGTGTTTTTTTGTTTCCTTAATAATGTTACCGAAATGAAAACCACTGGCCAAAGTTTTGTTTTCTTTTGAGGTATATTGCATCATTTCCTCTTTGTCAGCTAAGATTTTTGTTCAAAATGAAATTTCTGAGGAAGGTTGTTATCAGCAAAAATATTACTTTGGGGGATTTTTTTTTTTTTTTTTAAAAAAGAATGTAACAATTCAATCTATTTTCAGCATTTTCAAGGATTAAGGATAAAGTTTCCTTTTCTTGATTGGAAGAAGTTAGTAGGGGCAACATGCTAAAATGATGAGAAGTCATTTGGGAAACCAAAATTAGCACAACCTTACACAAAACTTTCAAAACAGCAAGGACATATATATCTATCTTTTGTCTGTATGGAAAATTTTTTACTCAACGAGACTCTGAATTTTCCCAGATAATCAGACATTAGAAACATTAGCTACAGGAGCCAAGGTTCTGAGGTTCTTCGTGTGCCTTTCTTTCAAAATCTAGCAAGGAGCATTGGTCAGCATATTGATGTGGCAGCAGTGTCACAAAAAGGATGCTGAAAGTCAAACAAGAGCCTCAAAAATTATGTAGTCTATCCCTTAGAGCACAAACTCATAATGATTTTATTTTGCTATAGGTCAGCTCTTCCCTGATATCCATGTGCACAGGTAAAGCATTTGTGTGTGGGGCAGCTTGCCAGCCAACCAGCTTACCTGACATGAACTGGCCTGCCTTCCACCCCTGGGAAGAGCTGGTACGATGCATGTTGATGGAGCTGAGGGAGAAGGGAGCTGTCTTGTCTCTGAGGGAGCTTTCTAAACAGACCAATTCTTCTACTCAGAGATGGACCTCTTTCCTCCAGGCTATTTCTTCTCCACTCCATGCTCTGCAACATGACTGTACTCTCAGCCTGGCACAAAGCCCCCTTTGAGCTTGCTTTGCTGTTTACCTATTCATTTGTGGGGAGAACACTTTTCTTTCAGTCCCTACAGGCACATTGCTGATGCCAACAGTTTATGAAAATTGGCCTGGTAATTCCAGCTGGTAATTGTACTTGAGGATAGATGAGTTTGCTTTGTCTAATTTTGAAAAGCTTCTTACAGATGAGACCTTTGAAAGATGGACTTAGTTTCAAATGTTTGAGAGTTCCTCTGCTTGGATGAATTACAGTAAAAAGAGACAGAAAGAGGGAAGAAAAGAAAGAGGGAAGAAAGAGAGGCAGAGAGAGAGCAGTCAGGGTGAAAAATACAGAAAGGTAATCTCTGAGCTTAAAGAGACATGAAGAGAGGGGCAGATTTTAATGGTAAGCATCGATGGCATAGCGAGGGAGGGATTTTCCCTCACCACTGAGTGGATGAAACCCAGGCCTAAGAAGTGCTGTTGTTATTACTACCACCAATATGCCTCCCTGCCATGAGGCAGACATCATCATTGTTAGTTGATAGAAAACTCAGTGGAAGACAGTGGGAGTGAAAAGGTGGGAGCAGAGAAGGGGAACACAAAGGCATGCTTTACAAACTTATTTATATCGAAAATGACCACTGTAGTCCTAAGCAAAGACAAGTACCTACTAGGAAATTGACAATTTGCAGCCCCTAAGCCCACATCTGTTTTAGACAAAGTAAGTCTACATTTAAAGTATTCTGAAAAAGAGCTGGCACTTCTTGTTCTCTCCAGACTAGCTTCTCCTCCTGCTTCTGCATTCAGAGGCTCTGTCTGCAGTGAGCCTCCATTCTGTGCTGCTTCATTACATGCCAACAACCCCTATGTATGTATATGTAATATATATGTAATCTGTCTACATATGTAATCTGTCTATATGTATGTCGTGGTTTAAGCCCAGCCGGCAACTTGGAACCACGCAGCCGCTCACTCACTCCCCCCCTTTTCCTTCCTCCCCCCGCTCCCGGAGGGATGGGGAGGAGAATCGAAGGAATGTAACTCCCACGAGTTGAGATAACAGCACTCCAGTAACTAAGGTATAATACAACCCACTGCTGCTACCAATAATAATGATAAGAGGAATAACAAGGGAAAAGGACACAACCGCTCACCACCTGCCGACCGATACCCAGCCCAACCCGAGCAGCGATCTGGACCTTCTGGGTAACTCCCCCCAGTTTATATACTGGGCATGACGTGCTGTGCTATGGAATACCCCTTTGGCCAGTTTGGGTCAGGTGTCCTGTCTCTGCTTCCTCCTGGCTTCCCCTCCTCTCTGGCAAAGCATGAGACTGAGAAAGTCCTTGGTCAGAGTAAACATTACTGAGCAACAACTACAAACATCGGTGTTATCAGCATTGTTCCTAGACTGAAAGTCAAAAACACAGCACTGCACCAGCTACTAAGAAGGAGAAAAAATGACTGCTGTAGCTGAACCCAGGACAATGTAATATGAAGGGGAGCAGAAGAGTTATTTCTAGAGAATAACTTTAGATCAGAGAAAAAAACTGCTATGAGACAGACATCTCCTGCATGTCATCTGGGAATTACAGTAGTCCTAATAATCTGAGTAACAAGCCTCTGGGAACAGACTTCCCTTTAGAGCTGTGGAGACCAAAAGCCTAACTAATCCATGTCTGAATCTTCATATATTCATGGAAAAGAAAGAAGTAAGAAACAATGGTTGCAAGGAATTGGCTTAATGGTAGCAAACTTTATGTTAACATGATCTTCAAAATTTAAAAGTGATGCTTTTTGCATTTTTTTCCATGAGAAAATTGACAAATGACAAAACATTTGCAAATATTATTTGAAATTTATCAATAGGTATTTTTTACAAATCTATATAAAATACTACATTAATTTAGCATAGTTCTCTTCTGATAAATCCATGCAAAATGACATGATCTTATGTGTGCATTAGAGTAAGCTTATTTTTGCAACTAAGAATGCACTCTTACCCAAATTTACAAGTTTGCCAGACACTACCTCCTTTCTGTAAAATCATTTTATTGCCCTCAGTAATTGCACCAGATTGCTTACTGTTAGAGTCCTGTCTGAGGTTTTTCACCATTTTATGCAAGACTTTAAACTCTATTTTACATACTGGTGCAATATTGGGTTTTTTCCCCCATACTCTGAATCTTCCCTAATGACTGAAGATGTATTACTCTGCATCATCAGTGGATTAGAAAGCTCCACAGCAACATTCCTTTGAAACTCATGGGAGTAAACCATTTAGTTCCTGCACAGATAAAGTATTTAACTTCAGAAATTGCTGTTGAATATCCTCTTGGATGAGTGCTGGAAATGGAAAGATTTTGTCACTTGGAGATGCAAATACGTCATCCAGCTGGTTTCTGAATGCAGAACACAAAATTACAAATGCAGAACACATAGACTGAGAACTGAGTGTCTCAGCTAACCCGTCCTGCATGTCTGCCATTACACCAACGGCCATGAAAACATCAGTCAAGAAAATCCTGATGTTCTTAAATGACTACCCAACACATTCCAAGTGTTAGGGTTTGCCAGGTGTTCAGAAATAGATATTGAACCGAGGGTATTTCCACTACTTCCTGTGTTTGCAGGTATATTTCTTCTTCTTGACACCACAGATACTAGGAAGTGCTTTAAAATAGATCAGTAATTAGAAAGGAAAGAAGATATGGATTCACCATTAAAGAGATACCTGTTTACTGATGGCAGTGGAGTTCTGTTAGTGTCCTCCTTCTTTATTGTAATAAAACCTATACCAACCACTTTTTCCTTTTAATGAGGTTCATTGGGCAGCAGCTCCTGGAAAAAGTTTTTCTTTTTCTAATTTAACTACTTTTCCCTGTTTCTCTTTTTATCTTTGTAGTTGATTTAGAGCCACACAGTGTCCCAGATGGTCAGTCTGGGAAGCAGACACAGGTGTTTTCAAAGAGACAATGTTGATTCCCTTTGGACCCAGAATGGCCTCCTCCTCCTCCTCCCATCACCCCTATCCCCAGTCATTCACAGATCTTAATCCTCATTAAATACATGTGTTTATACATGGGAAGGAAGGTGGTCCACAACTTGAACCCAGCTAAGGACACAGGGAACCATGACTGGCATTGGCAGAACATTGTTTAGCAGAGTCCAGTACCATTGTTTGCAACATGGATAAAACCAGCTGGCCATGTTATGCTTGACTGAGAACTAGACAAGGGAGAATCAAATGTGAATAGAAATGATGTGAGTGGAGATGAAGAAAGAAAGCTGACGCCCTCAAGACAAGGTCTGAGAAAAGTGATTAAAGCCTTCCTGGATATTTTAATCTGTGTCAATAACAGCAAAATTCACTACCCCTTTCTGCCCTTGTGCAAAATACAGAAACAAAAGAAACTTAAAAGAAATTACTTGCCACAGAGGAAATACAGATATTGTATACTGTAAAGCAGTAAACTGCTTGACTGTGAAAAGTTCTGTCTTACAGATGTTTCTTTTAAAACCAGATATGCACCAGCAGGAAGTCCACCTGCATCATTTTGTCACTCATTCTGACTTGCTAACTTTAGTACTACATAAACAAATAGGTATCTGCACTTGATTTATGCTCCTGAAGTTGAGAAAAGTGAAATAAAGTGAGAATCGATCCCAAAAAGAGATATTTTGCATCAGTATCAAAACTGAAGTGCTGTTACTTCTGACAGTGTTGTTAATTTTCCATAAATTAAAACAAAATCACTGGAACAGGTCCTCTGCATTGTATGTTAAGTAAGTGCACTGAGGGGGTAAAGGCTCCAGCGCTGTCACACTGGCCCAGCCTGTCAGTACACTTACTTAGCATTCAATGCAGAGGACATAGGCAAAGAAACTGGCCATAGTGGGAGAAGCAGGACCTGGGGGTAGAAGAAATCTGCAAAGGAACTAGATTTGCTGTGGTGAGCATGGTGGAGGGGCATAGGATATCAACCCATTGAAAATCAGGGTTCATTAATTCCAGCATTTACAGAACAAGTTGCTTTGATTAGCTTAGTTTTGCCCAGACAATCCCTACTGAGAATTTAGTTATACTAGAAAAATTATGACTTACAGAGCAACAATTAAACCTTTTCCTTTTCAGATACAATGTATCAGTCTAGGCCCTTTTCTGTTGCTATATGGAAGGAGACATGCAAATAATGTTGCTCTATATTCAGAAAAAGCCTTAAAGAATTTCCTGCAGCCAGTGAGATAGCTGCTATTCTAATACATACCACAAAACATTACTATGCCTCAATGTGCTTTAGTATGATCCTTAACAACTGCATTTGGCATTTTATCTCATCTGGCAAACTCCTTTGAAATCCAAGTACGTCTGCTTTTTTATTTAGTGTGCCACTGTCATGGTTTAAACCGCAGCCGCTCGCTCACTCTCCTCCTTTTTCCTCCCCATGCTCCTGGAGGGATGGGGAGGAGAATTGGAGGAATGTAACTCCCACGGGTTGAGATAACAGCACTCCAGTAACTAAGGTATAATACAAACCACTACTGCTACCAAAAATAATGATAAGGGAAACAAGGGGAGCGGACACAACCACTCACCACCCGCGGACCGATACCCAGCCCGACCCGAGCAGCGATCTGGGCCTTCTGGGTAACTCTCCCCAGTTTCTATACTGGGCATGACGTGCTGTGGTATGGAATACCCCTTTGGTCAGTTTGGGTCAGGTGTCCTGTCTCTGCTTCCTCCCGGCTTCCCCTCCTCCCTGGCAGAGCATGAGACTGAGAAAGTCCTTGGTTGGAGTAAACCCTACTTAGCAACAACTAAAAACATCGGTGTTATCAGTGTTGTTCCCAGACTGAAAGTCAAAAACACAGCACTGCACCAGCTACTAAGAAGGAGAAAAAATGACTGCTGTACCTGAATCCAGGACAGCCACCCTGTTTGAATGGGACCACAACTGGTCCACCAACTTCCGTGCACAGCAGATGTCAGGTATGTATCATGCATACATGTCAACTGGATGTACATAACAGTCAGCCCTATTTCAGCTGCTTTCTCCACAAATATCAAACATGCCTGTTCCAAATTTAGCTATCCCATCTGAAAAGTTCTAAAAAATTTTGCTGACCTGTAAGCTACATAGCAGAAACAAACACTGAAACAAGATACCTGTCTTCTCCAAACCCTGTGTAAGCAGAACCAGAAAAAAGGCCTCTGCTTGCGTGCATCAGAAGCAGAGGCAACTGCTAGTAGAGTTTCTGTTTTCCAACAGAGGGGCCAGCTTGCTCAAACTTGAAAATGTTCATGCAGCAATTGCAGAGGAGGGTCAATTATCAGCACAAAATCCCAATACCCCTCCTTATCAGGCTCCAGTGTAGAGCTGGAGCGCCTCTCTTCCCGTAACTCTTGGCCATGTTGACCTTTTGCTGCTTTCTCCATAACCCAATGACAGTTTGTTTGCACTTGAATTTAAAGTTCCCTTTCCGTTCTTTTTCAGTCCACTGCAGCAATCAGTAATGGGCTTTTTATTGCTTGTTTAGTCAATGAGGAGTAAGGGATGGACTGAAGTAGGCTTTGATAATACTTAAAAGGCCTTGAGATTTTTCTAAAGATGAGTCAAAGCCAAATTCCTAGAGTGACTCTTCACCCCCCCGAACACTGGCGAGGTTTCATAACTTTGACCATCTTTCCTAATCTTCATTTTCAGAGAACTCTGATTGTCATTGCAGGCAAAAATTAAAATCCCACCTTGCCTGCACACCTAACTCCAGATTAATCCAGGCATGGAGCTAGTGTTGGCCACATTTTACTCCAGGCTGGTAGCTGGGATGGGGAAGAAAGTGGTTTAAAGTAGAATTTTGGTAGTAGTTGCCATGAACCTTCCTGAGAAGAACTTCTTGCAGGACTCAGGATAAGATTTTTCATGCCAACAAGGTTCTGTGATAAAACGTGGGAGAAATAGGAATGAAATAACTGATCTTGTTGTGTGATTCTCCGGCCAAATCTATTTGCATTTTATTGAAACATCCAAAGACAGTTAAATAGACACCTGGCTGAGCAAATCAAGGCATTTAGTTACCTACAGGGTCATTCAAAGATGAAATTTAGGTATTTTAATAGACTCTGAAATTTTCTATATTTTGAAGGAAAAGGGGCTAAGACATTGCTTGGGCTAAATTTGTGTTTAAGCAGAGTCACAGCAAAACTGCACACCAACCTGTGTTACGGAAGGGAACTGAAGAGACTAGAGCTCAGATCTGAGGAGCTGGGCATGTGAGTCCAACTGAAATCCAGAGCTGGACTCTGATGACATGTTCTGCATGTAATGTTTTTACTGCGCAGAAAGCAGGTATAGAGCCCTCACCAGTGCCCTAGTCACTTGACCATCTTCCTCTGCCTCTAGGGGATCCCAGCTAGGCAGGGCATCACCTCCATTTGCCTTCTCCAGGTCACAGTTGACAGCCTTGCACATGATGAAAGAGTCAATCTCACTAAAGCTGCTGGGACCAGAAATAGTTTCCCAATCAGTCAGATTGCTTTGCTTTTCTGGTCTAATTTTAAACCTCTGTATCCCAAATTTTCCATTGAAATAATGTTTAGCAAAAGCCTACATTTCCATGAAGCTATGAAATACGCGTCTGGTTTTCAAGGCAGCAGATAATCATTAGGCGAAGGTGATATGAATGAAAAATGGAATTATGTTTTCTAATTGCTTTCAGTGTTCATCTTAACTCTCAAAGGCACTAAAAAGATAGATATTAAGCTTATACTGATTCCCTTGAATTTAGGGGAAAAGTCCCATCAGTCTCAACGTGTGCAGGCTAACATGTGGCATTTTTGCATTCTGTCTGTGTTGATGTTCGCGGTATGTGATATCCTACATAGCTGGGGCCTTGTGGGGACAATATTCTACTGCTCTGCTTAGCTGGTAGCCGAAAACAGACACAGATTAGGTTATTTTTAAACTACCTAATCATGCACCATCTTTCCTGGTGTCTTGAAATTACATAGCAAGATACATCATGCAAGACCAGGTGGTGTAAATCAGATTATACAGCCTGTATTATAAACACAGGATTAAAAACATTTGTGCTTTGTTTGAAAGATAATTTACACTTATTTCCTCATTTCCACTCTTCCTTTTTCAGGCAGAAAGAAAAGCCCTTCAAGCCCCCCAGATCTTTTCCAGTTACTTTCCAAGAGTGAATTCATATTCCATGGTCTTGATCTTAGCTGGTGGCAAGCTGAAAACATTTGCTTTTAAGTAGTGATTGTCTACCATTTTTGTTTAACAGTAATGGTACTGCTATTCCACGACCTCAGAAATTACATCTGTAAATGTAATGTACTATATATAGTAAATATAGCAACCATGTAGCCTACCACAAGCAACAGAAGGATCCAATTAACTGCAGCAGGTAGTCCAGTGTGATTAGAGGTAGTCCTTCACAATAGCTGAAGGTAAAAAGAGAAATGAGTAATAATTTAAGAAAGAGAATTAAGAACCAAAAATGTTCAGCCATCTTAGGTACTTATCACTGATCACTATAGACCCAGAGCCTTCAGGAAACACTCTAATATGGGAATATCTGTAACCTGAAGATCAGCCCATATCAGTTTGTGATTTTCATGTGAAATGCCATGATCAGTCTGTGATTGGAACTGTTGACTAGTTAGTTGTCTGTGGTCTGCTTAGGAATGGGGTTTTTTTTGGTACATTAAAAACATAGGCAAGAGAATTTGCTAGAAATTACATTCTTGGGCCATTGCTATGTCTTTTTGAGCAGCCCAGAGATTTATGTTAGCTCTGGAAACTGTGTAGTAGTGATTTAATATATAGGGAGTAACCCACACTGTCTAATGCTTTCTAATAAATACTTCAAAGAAGAAAAAGCAGGGTAAACTACATATTTCATTTTACTGGCAGCAAGCTACAAAAGGCTAAATCAGCTGGTGGTTGTATGTGAGAAGGATGTGGTCTAAATAGATTAGTATGTCCAGGCAATTACTCATAACAGGAAGGTTCTTAGCTGTCATTGCATTGTACATGCAATGTTAAACCAGCAAAAATATTGACTGACCCATGTCTGCTCCATGAAAGCTTCCAAACTGAGAAAGGGTGAGCATGAATTCCTGCAGAAACTTTCTTCCCTCTGGTAGAGATCACTTACAAGATGCTTTGCTGAGACTTTTTAGAATGGGAGCGAAGCTTTATCACACCTTGACAAGCAGGGGATCTATCAACATGCAGCTGTCCCTAACAGACCTCTCTGTCAATGCAGTTACACTGGCAGACATCTCCAGGGTATAGGCCTGATGTTCCAGGACTGGTGCCAGGATATCTTTATGTCCCGTGCTTGACAAAAGGAAATAAAAATCCCTAAGAATGTTTTTGGCATGCTTGTCTTGTCTTGTTTATGCCATCTGAGGCAAAGGGTTTCTCCTTCAAAGGTTTAATCCTGAAGACATTAGTCACGTATAGCTCCACAGACTGACTAAAGCTCAAAGGAGTCAGAGATAAGCCACTCCCAGCTGGAGCCTCTGAACTCCAGAATGATAAATAGAAGTGAATAAAGCTGAGTCAAAACAGATCATGTACAGATAATATGGCTATTTCCACATTTTTGCAGAACTATATGTCTACTTAAAGGCTGTAATTTGAAAGGGAGAAAAAGGAGGGAGAAAATCTGAGCTGCCAACAGATATTGTTTCAGAAGCAATAAAAGTGAGTGAGAAGTCTGTATGAGTACAGCATTCTGTCTGGCATTCGGGTATTGCAATGGCTGAGGTGGTCCAACACTACAATTACAAGGGGCATGAAGGGAAAGAAGTGGTGCTGGAAAAGAATCTTCTTCATAAATTTGACCTGAGGCTCAGTGTTTAACAGTCAGGAACAACTCAGCTCCAAGATCACGTTTGCTTGGATCACCACACATCCTCTCATCCTCTACCTCTGTGCATGGGTTTATTATAAACTGTTCTTGTACTGGTGAGACCTGCACTACCCTCTCCCGTTTTCCATTTTTCACTCCTCTCCTTCTTCAGCCTTGTCTGCCTCCATTTCCTCTTCAGCTGTATCAGTCAGAGGAAATGCATGTCACTTACCCTCACACTGCATGCAAAGCAATCTCCTGTAGTTGTATCTTCTCTCTAAAGACTTGTGTTGATTGGGTTGTGATTCTATCTCAGCTGCCATTCTGCTTTGTCATTTTCTGTAAGAAGCTTATCTAGGAGCTTATCTGAGTCAACTGCAAGCTAAGTCTGTTTAATTTAGCCCACAATTAACATAGCTATGGTGGCTAATAGTAAAGTATTTATAGCACTTTTTTTTTGACATATTCTATTAGGACCACAGTTTTTTCTTATTTCTCACCTTAAACATGATACAGAGGACTACACCATATGTTTACTCTGCTATATACTATTTTTGATTGCAGGTGGCAGAGGCTACCCAGGAGGCAGACAGAAATTACTTTGGAGCACTACCTGTTCTTGGGTAGCATTTTGTCCTAAAATTTATCAATGAAAAAGAGGGGTTTCTTTCTCCCTCTTAACACATATATACATAAATGCATTTCCTATCTTCTGAAACTAGAGACTTTCTCATTGTCCGTTGATACCTTTAATCCTTCTGGGATCCTACTAAAGTGCCTACGTTTCATGATATCTTGCTGCAGTGAGTAACACAAGCTAATTATATCTTATCAGTGGGGGTGGAAAAAAAGGCCTCCTTTTTCAAGGATTAAATTGTTCTATCAGCACAGACATTGCACAGATACCTGACTCTTTCATAGGCAGAGAAAAAGCAATAGATGTTTTACACTCTGGTTTCTCTCTGCTACTCTCTTGTGCACATACAGGTGTAACAGTCGTAAGAGCCAGGAACACTCTCACACGTAGAGGCAGTTGATCCATTGACTGCAGTGAAAACACATTTGGTTTTAATTAAACTCAGTGGCAATTTGTCACTATTGAACAAGAGCACAGAATGTTTTTTCTTGAGACACTTGTCCCACAAAGATGAGTTATTTCATGCCTGTAAGCCCTGGAGAAAGACTTCAACACAAAGCTTAAATCAACTGCTTGTTTAAACCAGGCCCTATGGGGACATGTAATAAAATGTGCTTGCCGCCGTCCTCCATGCAATGTAAAAGCAGTGGAAAACTGTAGGGGTTCAATCAGCTGTCAGGCAGTGCCCACTTCATTCTCTAAACAGAGAAATAAGATTTATATTGACATAGGAAAATAAACATTGCTGCAGTGTTGACACTGTCAGAGACAAACCCGCTTTACAGTACAGTCCTGCCCCTCCTAATGAAACAAGCTAGACATTCATGTATAGTAGATTAATTTCACTCCTTGCCTGCTATGACTTGTTCAAAATTTCTGGAAGCCAATGGGAGGTTTTTACTGCCAATTTCCAGCTGGCTTGTGGTCAAACCTGCGGTGTCCAAAATGTGCTACACCAAAGCACATGCTGGAGTGGCTATCTCTGTCCAAAGCTGTGTGAGGAATTTAGTACTTAGTCTACTTATTACACAGGAGGTATGGTCACCTTCTCTGACAGTGACACATGTCATGTTGAAATGTCATCTCTCTTTGCCTCAGTTTTCTTTGTTAAAAAGTGATCACTGCCTTTTTGGTGATGTACTTTGTCACATGCAGGTGGAAAAGTCTGTTTAGGCATGAACTATAATCAACATTAGCTTGATGAACTTATGCAGAAAGAGAATCTGTTATAGTTAAAGGATTGTTTATATGCCAGCACAGTTAGTGCCTGTACTGGTTGAAGTGGGTATGGATCTGGTCTCGCATTACCAATCGAAGAGGACATGTGCTGAGGAGCCATATACAAATATGGTCCTGGGGAATCTTCTGAACTGGTTCTATGTGAATCAGCTGCAGTACTGGAGGAGTCACTGCATAACAGTATCAGAGCTGGTGCCTGTCTCCACCAGTGTGGGACAGAACAGCCCTCAAGTTATGTGTGCTCCCAACCTGTTCGCCTCACCCTGCTTTTGGGTAATCCACTTAATGAAAGAGTGGGTAAGGACAAGTCTTCACAAGGGCTATGAATAGATGAGCCGTGGAAGGCCAGCCCTGGATTATCACAGTAGCAAAGCTGCAGTGCAGGCCAGTGGCTTTGATCACGTTTGTTATGAGGGAAATGCTTGTACATGATTATGTAGTCATTGTAGTTGCCTTAACCAGTTTCTAAGAAGCATGAGCAAGACTATCAAGAGGAAAAAACAAGAACCAACATCTAGCTAGAACCAGTGTTCATAGCTATACATGGAATCACAGGAAAGGGAGAAGATCAGGAAACTAGTGAGTACAAAAATATAGCCTAGGCCAATACTTTGACATACTCTTCTCACTTCCCCTAATCTGTCTTTTTATACCTCCTAGCCTTTGTACCTCTCCTTGCTTCTCATGGTCTAGTGCATCTGCTCAACAACAGCCAATTTTGGATAATCTTTGCCTGCAGCTGCCCTGCAGTGTGCCCCTTAGAAAATACAGTTATCACAGAGATGGCAACAGGAGCACAGTCTGCCACAGGATGACTTCTGCAGTGCAGGGAGATTCCTGGAGCAAAAAAGCAGTTGTCTGGCCCTGTATTGATACAACTGTCCATGAACAAGTAATCCTGTGGTAAAAAACTGGGGGATCTGCTTTAGGAGGTCTATTGCTGAGCCTTGTCTTGCTGCGAAACAGCTCCAGATCTTGTTTAGTAGCCTTTTTAGAGGTCAGTACAAACAATTTCAATTGGGACTGATACACTTAATTTTTCAACTTACTTTTTAAAACACTCAGCTTAATTTTCTTGAAAAGCTGGTTTCCCAGTTGTCTTAATTTCTGCCAAGAACAACTTAACTGAAATTCTAGGCATCCCAAGAAACACCTACGAAGTACATGCTGGAGATGCTTGGCAAGGTCTTGCTCTGAGTGAAGTCACTGGTAAACAGCTCCAGTACAATCAGTGCCCTGGTGATGTCAATAAACACTTGATATTCTCTCTTGGTTGCACCAAAACCAGGACTGAGTTCCATGCTTGTCTGAGCTATCATAGGCTGCAAGTAAGGAGGTTCTTTACAGAAAACACTGAGAGAAAACAGTATTATAGATGTTACAACAGTAACCACAACAATAACTGGATGAAGGCAGCTCCTCACTGAGGAGAAGACACTCATCTTACACTCTTAAGCAGGTGAAATATCCATCAGATGGAAAAAGGTCAATTGACTGGCATTTACAATTGCAAATCCAAATGCCACGGTGTACATGATTCTAAAACTCTGAGAAGGAAGACACATCAATGTAACGCAGAGATTAGGGGTTCAGAAATTGATTTGGTAACTTTGACGGTGCTACAGCAAAGAAAAAAGAAAGTCAAATAAAGCATCAGTGGATAGCACAGATAAAGGCACTAAACATAATTTTGTCTGGTTTTATTTTTCTCCCTTTTTCCTTTCTTTGAGTTCTATTACCTCTCTAGAGGATGTCTCTATGGGAGCAGAAGGGGTACAATGAAAGTGGGGTGGGCTGGTGGTAAGTAATAATAATCAAAAAGGATAAAAATTAGCAGCATGTGTTGTTTCAAATTATAATTATGTGGTTACTCTTCAGTCAATGTACCTGTCACTTAGGAAAGGACACAATGAGGCTCACTTGAACATTCCGGTTCACTTTATTTAAAATTATCAGAAGGATTTCACATAGTACAGGCTTTACCAGAAACATAGACCAGAAACATCAAGACAAAATGATTAGTTTAATCTCTAAGCAAAGTAAAACAGTCAGTGAAAACAATATAACTACAAACAACACTGCACAACACTATTCTTCAAGAAATGCCATAGATGATGGTACATGGATGAAAAAGAGACACAGACATGTTTTACAGTTAGATTCAAACGAGGCATAGAGGAGACATCAATAGAGAACTAGTATGACAAATTGAAGAAGATCTGACAGTAATATCATTCAAGTGACAGGATTACCATGGGTTATTTGATACTGCATATCTGCTTGGGTTTCTTTTTTTTTATTATTATTAACTTTTTTTTTTGATTGCTTTTCTGCTTCTATTTGCATTGGTTTATCATAGTGATTAAGGTAAACACTAAAGGAATGAGTCATTACTTGAAGCTACTCTCCTTCAGTTATAGTGACCAAAGGATTCATAGTGTTGCCCATTCACTGCATGAATTAATTTTACAAAGAGCGAAACTCAGGCTAAGGTATATCAAGTTATTTTCCCATACTTTGTTGAGCAAAGAATTCAGTAACTTTGTTCTATGCAGGGCTGCAACCCCTGGCAATGATGACAAAGCTGAACTTACACCTTCTAAGAGAGCCATCAGGCATGGAGATTGTTTCAATTTTTTTGATCAATCTCCCTAAACTGCTTTCACACACTGTTCTTTTTATCAGAAAAGCAGTTACACATCATACTTGCATATCGTACAGAGATGCATGGAGGACAAAGGCTACACTTATTTCTCTAAGTCACAGGAGACTGTGGAAGTGAAGCAGAAAGCACAGGGGGAGAAGCTGAAAGAGCGGAGTAAGAATGGCAGGGGATCACACACAAACATACCAGTTGTGAATGTTTCTTTATAGTGTAAGTTTGCCTTTTGTCTCCAACAGTCAGGGCAGACAATCTACACAAGAATAGCAGCGAATGGACAGGCCACTTTAGTTCCAGCAAATGACATTGCTAGTATAACACAATATTACACTATTTGTGCTTGTGATCCAGTAATTGATTAATTGTCTTGATGGTATTTGCTGTGATGTGCACTGGGAGTTTCCCTGCAACCTTGGTAAATCTCATTGTACAATTAGCACTGCTTGCTTTTATTGCCAGTTTTTAAACGTTTCCATCAAAAACACATCTCAGGCTGCTCTGACACATTAGGTAGACACTTTTGTTTCAGTAATACAGGTCATGTGCCAATAGGGTTCACTTCTAATGACCTGTGAACACAGACACTGTTAACAGTAAGAGTTGAAATGCCTCACTTTCATGTATTTCACTCTTCACTAATGAATTCAGGCATTTGCAAGCAAAACCTCATATTTAGCTCTTGATTTTAATCACTCGCAGGAGGAGAACAACTACCATGTCTGAATTCTTATATATTCTTAAAAAGCACAAAGTAGTGCGAAGAGTCTGCCTTCCTGCATTATGCTGGGCATCCTGGTATAAGACGTTTGCCTTCCTTGGACAAAACCATAGAATAGAACGATCTGGGTTGAAAGGAACCTTAAAGATCATCTAGTTCCAACCCCCCTGCCATGGGTAGGAACACCTTCCACTAGACCAGGTTGCTCAAAGCCCCATCCAACCTGGCCTGGAACACTTCCTGAGATGAGGCAGCCACAACTTTCTCGGGCAACCGGTGCCAGTGTCTCACCACCCTCACAGGAAGAATTTCTTCCTAATGTCTAATCTAAATCTATCTTCTTTCAGTTTAAAACCATTCCCCCTTTTCCTGTCACTACAAGCCCTTGTAATATGTCCCTTTCCAGATTTCTTGTAGGCCTCCTTCAGGTACTGGAAGGCTGCTATAAAGTATCCCTGGAGGCTTCTCTTCTCCAGGCTGAACAAGCCCAACTCTCACAGCCTCTTTTCATAGCAGAGGTGCTCCAGCCCTCTGATCTTCATGGCTTCCTCTGTACTCGCTCGAGCAGCTCCATGCGCCTCTTATTTTGGGGACCCAGAGTGGGATGCAGTACTGCAGGTGGAGTCTTACAAGAGCGAAGTAGAGCAGAGAATCACCTCAACAGCCACTATTAAAATCTGTCTCTCCTACAAAGGATAAATGGAACAGTGATGCAAATAATTTGTTTCCACAGTATTTATTTTATTTACCAAAAGGATTTCAGTGCAGAGATCCATGGATTCTCTTCCTGTTACACATTTCTACTAAAACACTGGTCTAAGGTCATAGCGAGCTCTTCACAGAAGTACATTAAATGGTTTAAAACTAAAAATTTTAAAAAATATATTGTAAACCAAGAGAACACTGAACTCTGACAGCAGCCCGTTGGTTTAAAACACTTTGAAACAGCTGTCCTAGAGACACAAAGAAAGGCTATGGTCTCAAGTCTGAAAAAAGATACTAGAGTGTTGTGTTTCACGTGCACGAAAAAATAGCACTGCCGTTACCAAAGATATGTGGAAATAGGCAAGAATCTGTATCAAAATCTTCTAGTTATTTCCATTGTAGCTATTTGTTCATTGTCTGGTGCTACAAAACAAGTGGTTAATCTTCTTGTAAGAGTACAGCTTTCTATGCTCCCACGCCTTCAGCAGCCCATCTGCTGGACTGTATATGACGAGAGATTGGCAGGACTTCTGATATTATTGAATCCAACCACCCTGCAAGGAAGAAAAGTGGGTTCAAAGCTTTAGCTTTCTGATTACCTCAGTAGGTTGCTGAGGACCGCAGGAAAGTTTGAACAGCAAATCATTAAGGTCTGCTTATGGGAAAAGGTTTGCCTTCAGGAACATCCTCTGCATGGGCATGGTTTACAGTATCTGAATTTTCACTCAACCAACTCAGAATACTAATTAAAAGAAGGAATGAAGAAACTTAAGAAAATGCAAAAACGTCCTCATTCTTTGAAAGCTTCCTCACACAGCCTGATTTTCTGTTACAACTTGTCAGTAGAATCAGGGAAGTGATTTTCAATCCTTTGTTGGTTTCACACACCTAGCAATTTTCTGGGAAAGTTTGTGGACTCTGCAAACTTGATCTTACTTCATGTTCTTTAGTTTCCTTTGTTACCCTTTGCAGATCTTGCAACCAGAAAAAAAATATAGTGGAAATGGTGCTTAGCAGTTACAAAAAACTGATGCTTTCAGTTTTGACTGAGTCTGCCTGAGTCTTTTTATTGGTTCTGCATAAGACATGGTCAATGTGAGCTGTGACTTAAATATCTTCTAGTTCATAGAATTTTGCTGTAGTCTTTGGGGAATAGAATCTTGTAAAGGGTCTAGAGAACAAGTTTTCTGAGAAAGTGGCTGAGGGAACTGGGGGTGTTTAGTCTACAAAAAAGGAGGTTGAAGGGAGATCTTATCACTTTCTGCAATTACCTGCAAGGAGGTTGTAGCAAGCTGGGTGTCAGTCTCTTCTCCCAAGTAACAACTGATAGGATGAGAAGAAATGGCCTCAAGTAGTGTCAGAGGAGGTTAAAAATTAATATTAGGAAAAAATTCTTTATTGACAATGTTCTCACGCATTGGAACTGGCTTCCCAGGAAAGTAGTTGAATGACCACACCTGGAGATATTTAAAAGCCATGTACATGTGGTGCTTAGTGACATGGTTTAGTGGTGGACTTTGCAATGCTAGTTAACAGCTGGACTCAGTCTCAGAGGTCTTTTCGAATCTAAATGATTCTATGATTCTATGGTAAAAGTCACCTCTTTAGCTGCAAAGCACATGCTTTGTTAAACACAGTATTACCACATTTTATTCTGTGCTTCAGCTGGGAAATTCTGGCCCCTGGCCACCTGCATGCCATTTTCCTTTACATGGCGCACTGCATGGCAGCACACAAGTGGCAATTGCACCTGTGTGGTAAAAGGAGTTCTCTGACTCTGGCTATGCTACTACAGCTTGCTCCTGTACTGGGCCTAAGTACAGGTAGTGGGATTAGGACTAAAGCTCCCCAGATAATGACTGGCTGTTTTCTAGACTCTTTGCACTGCTTGACTGGCAGAACACAATAGAAAACCTAGCTTTACATAAAGGAAGGTAAATAGAAACAGAAAAACTTGACGTGAGGACAACGTGGCTCAGTTAAAATTCTGTGAATAGTTGCAGCTTCTGGATTGCATTAACTGCTGTACATTGGACAGAAGCTTAAGGTTGTGGACTGTTCTTCATTTCTTATTGTGACAGAAAGCATGCCATTAATTTCTTACCTCTTAAACAGCAGGAGTAGAAAAAGAAATACACCTTTTTTGACTGCACTGAAGTTACATCTCTGAAGTGAATACTGATTTGTGCACTGAATGAAGCAAATTGACATGTAAACAATCCTTACTTCTTTCTTCCAGGATCAGTAGGAAATAAAACTCAGTTTCAGGAGGAAAAAATCTAGGTCTTAAATAAACAAATAAACCCACCAAAATCTAGAATAATCATGTACGAGAGAAGACAATGCAATTTTTTTCTTATTATTTTAGCCCCTATAGAAGTGATATAAAGTTGCTGAATATTGACAGAAGTGTTTGTTTCATGAAAAACTCAGAGTAAAATGCATTTAGTTTTAGAGAGTTCCCTTTGTAATTTCTCAACCCATGTTGCTGCAAATTTTCAGCCCAAGCATTAGCTCAAAAAAAAAGGGAAACCAAACCCCCCAAAACCTGTAAGCACACAAAATTTCTCTTGTGAAGAATTGCACTTATGAAACGGCTCTTATGAAGAGCAATTTAGTAAATTCTGCTCTTCATTTTTGTTTCAGGTTTCTGGGGGTTTGGTTTCTCTCTCTCTCTTTCTCTTTTTTTTTTTTTTTTTTTTTTTTGAGCTAATGCTTGCTTATTCAGCAAGACCAGAGGAGAAGGGAGATGAGCCCTTTTCCTTTATGTTTGCCAACACAGTTCCAAGAGGTAGGAACTGACATTTCTGCTCTTGGCCATGGAATTGCAGCTCACCCAAACCTAAGCTGAGGACAACCTCCTCACAGTCATTTTACACGTAGGCATAGGCTGAGTTGCTTCCAAGACACATGATAGAAAAACACCATAAGTGAATGCAAGAGAACAAATTCAAATGATGGGTTTGAGTGATTAAATTGCTTTTTGAGTGACAGCTTTTCTTGGGAAAAAAAAAATAATTTTTTCTTTTAATATCCTCAGATTCAAAACCTTTCAATAGACTGATTTTTTTCATATGTAATTGTGGATTGGGCTACCTGAAATATGCTTACATGCACCTCTGCAAGAAGTTCTCCTATACTTTGCATAGTAGTAAATGAAAACAAAGATTGCTTAGCTAAAAAACAAAAAGAGAGTTCTTTCTGCACTTCTCTTGTCTGTGGTTAGAGACCAGACAACTAGTCCTTTCAACTCCTGCCATCTTTCTCTTGGTTGGTTCTCACTAATTTTAGCGAGAAATTTTAAAGTGCTAATTTTAAAGGGCACTTGATCTCATCTCTGGAGAATATCCTGGAGGAAGGTGCAAGTACTAGTTGTGCCTTAAAATACCCATTTAAGATTACTAACGGTATTTCCCCTCCACAGGAGAAAAGATATGAAAAGTTAAAGAGCACCAGCTCTGCTTTCACATATACCTGTATAAAACAGGCATTAGTGCTGAAGTAACTGAAGTTAAACAACTATACAAAATAACTGCACCTGCAATCAGTACTCAGTTTCAAGCAGCTTCTGAGGATATGTAGGCAGTGCAGTGCAAACCTCAACAACTACACTTGGAGATCAGTGTAGTGTGCACAAGTATGGTTATTTTCAATCCAGTGTACACTGTCTGAGAATAACACAGCAACTGAATGGAAAACCAACATTCACAGTTATATGTAGCCTTCTCCCAAGCTCTTTGAGCCCATTTCTGTGTATTTCTGGCACTGGGTCCAGATGTTCAAAAAATAAATAGAAGCTGTAGTTCTCAATGCTGTCCTTCACCCCTCACTCTACATTATTATGAAGAGCTGGACTTTAAAAAAGGAATGATACAGTTCCAAAGAATGAACAAATGTTCAAATCCTCCTCTTCCTTTTATTGTCATCACTTAGGCATCTAGCAAGCATGCAGTACATAGTTGGAGACAGTTTTGAATGATGTCAGTGAATTCTTGATTTCTGCCTAAAGCTGTAAAATAGCCTGGAAACTTTCCCCCATTTTCCTCCAACCTGAAATGTTAGCAATCAATTACTGCCCTAGAAGCCACAAAGCAGATGCACAGGAGGCAGACAATGGTGTATAATCCACTATATGTCCATGCAGCTGAAGTGAAAGGAAAAGAGACACACAGTCAGAACTTTGTGGACTACAGAATTGTGGACTACAATGTCCAAACATAAAAATACTTTTTTTTCTTCTTTTATTTTCCTTTGTTTTTTAATAATTAAAACCCAAGCATGACAGTACATTGTTTCGTTCCTGCAATGGAGTTCCACCAAGTTCTATCAAAATGTTGAAACTTAAGAATTGCTCATTGTTGTTTCAACAATACGTTAGGCCCCGTGCAGGAGGGCAAGCAACACAGCAGGAGCTTAAAGATCTGTATTTCTTTTACCTGTAAATTTAATTATATGCATGAGTCTTGGAGATATGAAGTGTTGTTCTTGATACTTTTTATATTTAGTAATAGCTATACCTAATTACAGTGTGCCAAGGCTGGAACAGTGCTGTAGCAGGTGTTACAGAAACCAAGAGAAAAAGACTTGATTTTATGCTGTAGTTGCAGCATTTCTGACATCAGCATTATTATTCATGGCATCCTCCAAAGTCAGCAAGAGAATAATCACATACAGAGAGTTTCAGCTGGTTTACCAGCAAAATAACAAGAGGCTGAAACAGTATTTTTTCTATCCAGCAGCAAAAAAAACCCCCAACCAGATCTTTCAGTAGTATGTGAGATTGCATAGTCTTGCCACAGGAAAATTCAGCTTAAAGCTGAAAAGTTCTTAGCCACACACGCCTTCTCAATATCAACATTAAACACACACTTGTGTCCCTGGGCTTACTTTAAACAGGGGGGAAATACCACATATGTAAAAACCGGTGCATACTACTGAATGCACTGAGAGAAGTCTTAATTACATCTCTTCTGAGATTTGGAGAATACATTGCTGTGGTCTTGAAAGAGCAGCCTGTGAAGCTGATATGATCTTTCAGAGAAGACCTATGTCTACCATAGTACGATGTCAGCATGAGTACCTTGGCAACTGATACTCTGTGTGTTATAGCAGGACGTTTTTGTGCTGTTCCAGCACACTCCTGTAAGGTCTTGAAAGCAGGATGCCCCAACATTTATGGTATAGATATGCACAGAATTGTTCATGCATGCTGATGGTATGAGCTTGCATGCATGAAAATGCACATTCACATTGACTTCAGTAGGATACTTCTTGTCACCAATACAAAGTGCATCTGTTCAACACTACTACCTAAAATGGACTGTGACCCTTCCAAGGAAATCATTAAGGAAAATGTCTTTTAAAATACCAAGAGCTTCTTACATGTAGGAAAGAAGGAAAAGAAAAAAAAACCAAACCCAAGCAAAACATGTTTAAACAGACCATATGACAAGTTGTAGTGGCCACAGACTGGTTGGACACCTTTGCTTTCTGCCCTGTTCCATTTCCAATGCAAACGCAACTAAATTCCTGAATAAGATGTCTCAGTGATTTACTTTTCCATCAGGGCAAGTCTCAGCACCCATCTTACTACCTATGTTGTATTTTGAGGCCACTTTGTCTCTGAATTATCCAGCTTCAGGACTCTTTGGGAATTCTTCCCTAGGAAGATTTTTGCTGCAAGACAGCGACGCATAAAATATCCCCATATTGCAAAATCATTGAGGACAATAGGTATGTCTTTCCAAAGAAGTTATGGAAAAACCTATTTTCATTGCTTTAAAGGTCACAGGAAGCCCATCAGCCCTGTGTAGCTCAGCCTCTAAGAAAAACCACAGTGAGCTCCCATCACGGTAAGAACACACTGTACTGCACCTCAAAGATACCAGGACAGCCATGACCAAAAATAAGACCATCTAAAGATGTAAGCATATTTGGGATGGATATATCCAACCAAACCATAAATTTATACAAGACTCTGCCTGTGTGCAGCACTTTGCTGTCACCTGACGTATGTGATATGACATGTTGGAGCACCTTTGCAGTACCTGGGAGAAGCAGAGACAAGTTGGTTGATAAATATACAGAGGGCAAAAATACTTCTGCGAATGAACAGATCACCCACTGGAGACCAGAAGAGAAGGGAAAAACAATGCCTCAGCACAGGTAGCCTTGACTGCTTTGGCTTTGGAGACTTCTGTTGATGGTGCAAGCAAGAAAGCAGGTAAGGGAGCTTCAGTGTTTCTCAGGCTGCTCTTCCTAGCTGGGTAGACCTGCAGGTGAAGGTGGGGGAGGAAAAAACCTGAGGCATGGATCCTTGAAGAAAAGGGAAACTCATAAACCTGTGTACAGTGAGAAATAAAGTATGAATCACAATTGGAAATACTGTGCTGTTTTGAGGAAAAAAAGAAAAAGAAAATCTTTCAACTCTGGTTTCAGAGCTGCAGGTGCTGACAGCTCTTAGAAAGACTACTTGCTTTTCAGTGCATTTTTATAAGAAAGGCTTTTTCTGAGGAGTGAATAAGGAGTTTTGCAAGACAAGAAGGAAAAAGTACATAAAAGGAGGGAAAAAAGCAAATCAAGATGTCTGTTTGAAGTGCATGCATATTTCTTCTGAAGTATTCAACCTCTAAACAGCTGACAGGCTTGCTGTGACTCTTGACCTTCCAACCATTCTTCACTCTACAATCCTACACTTCAGAAAAGCACGGTTTGAAGGAATTCTGTCAACTTATATATGTATTTTCCTTTCTTCTCAGAGAAAGAGGTATCACTGGTGCCTCTAGTGATATTTTGAAAACAGTTAGCTCTTGGCTTTTGAACAAATAGTTTTGAGGGCACCAGAGATTGTAACCCCACAGAGGGAGGTTAAATAAAATTCATAAAAGTCTTTGTTCTCTGTCAAGAACACACACACACCTTACAAAACACATACCACAGGATAAAAAAGCAAAAGGAGAAAGGTGGGTTGTAACAATTCAGAAATAAACCTTAACTATAGAACAAGAAAGCCTGTTGGATTTATTCCAACAAATCTGAATCTAGTATAACAATACAATCTGTGTTTCAGAAAAGTACGTTTCTGGTTAGTGTAAGATGTCAGAATGAAGGATATCAGCCTACATCTAAGTGATACAGGATGCAAAAGACGACATATATAAATCTTAGAGGCATAGTAACTGAAAGGGCACAAACATTTTTTACATACCTTAGACCTGGGTTTGACCCTAAGGAAAGGATATACCACTAAATCAATATTAAGAAAGAAGAGCAGCACAAGGGCACAAGGACTGTACTTCCTTAAAAAAATCATCACAGTAATTATTTCAAGACAGCATTGGGAGACTTGCAGAAATTATTTACAAATGCCATCCCCGTAGTGAAGACCGAGGCCCACACCTTTCATGTGGATAGCTTACATTCATGGTGTACTTCTGAAGCAAGAAGGGATGCTCACACTGTGCTTCGTAACATAAGGGAGGCAAGATCTGTAGGGAGAGATAGTGTTTTCCTTTAGCCAAATGATGAATCTGGCTTTTCAAGTTTTTCATTTCTTATCTGTCCAAATGAATAATCATTTGCAAGACAAGATTCTAATAACATGTCAGATACCTTCTACAGGGTGAAAAGATATTCACAATAATCAGACTAAGAATTCACAACGTCCAGATATGAATTTAAGAATAACATGAAAAAAAAAACTCCAAACATTAAGAAGCATATGACCTGAACAAATAGAGGAAAAAGGCTGACAAATACGTAATGTAACTACAAAGGCATATTAAGATACTTGGCAAGTAAACAGAAAGAACACTGGAAGGGAGAAGATCGTTATCTGAGAGGGACAATTGCTGATGACATTCCCCAAAAGGCAGACTTTCAGGCCACTGAGGTGTCAGTATTTCATTCTGGTTTACCTGTGTGGATTCTGCTAAACTGAAAGATTTCAAAGCTAAATTCGTTCTGCAGAGCCGCTCTGTTGTAGGTTTGGACAGTTTTCCTTTATAAATCAACTTGGAATCACTTTTATGCCTGCATCTGTAGAGTTGACATCTGATTTTTTTCTTTGTAAGTTTCTTGGAGAAATAGAGCAGAAGCGGTTTTGGATTCAAACACAGCATATGAGAACAAAGGGGAAAATAGGATGCAAATTTTGCTCTTTTCTCTTGAGGAATATAAGGTTACACTGATGCAATTTTGAGCTGCCTTGTCTTGGTTCATCTGAGTGTACTATGAATAAAGAGATTACATTTACATGCCAGAAATAGTAGAATGATTTTGTTTCTTTTCTTTCCTTTTGGCAACCAGTCCCTAACTAAGCAACCTCATAAAATAAATTTTGAGTGTTTTTGAAAATGATCTAATTGAATTAAGTTTGGCTCAGCATCCCACATAATACCAAAAGAGACCAATGTAATTCCAAAAAGGTCCAGATGGAACAGTGAAAAAGGAGCTATGAATTTTACTGGGGAAGGATAAAATTTCTACGTGGAGCCCAACTAATAAAAACCTTTCTGTTTATTCACCACAGTGAGGATTACATGATTTCATAGGCACATGGATAGCAACGTGGAAATATTCAGCACAGTAGCAGTGTCCAGATAAAACAGATTTGACAGACAAAGACATCACTCAAATGTAATTATTTATTCTGGAGATCAGATGACAGCAACATTCCAGTATGTACATGCTGTACCTCACAAGCATGATTGCATTCTGATGCTGTACTAAGGTCATGCATTCTTCTTGATAATATTCTAGATAAACACTCCGCTTTCTCTGCTCCACAGCTGCTAGTAGGAATAACCTCTTCAGAATTCTCTAAACCCAGAAGCTTTTCACCACTCTCAGAAGAGTTTTATTTCATATAAATGAAATAGCAAAATCATCCTGCCAAACAATAACTTTTTAATTTATCTAGATCTATAGGCAGACTGGCACAGTGTCCAACTCCTGTATCTGTCTTGCTTTCCTCCGGGGGAACTGGTGTCCGCTCCTTAAAAACTGCACTGTAAAATCTGTAGCTAAATGGGAATGCTAACTGAGAAAAACTATTAAGGTGATCAGCAGATAAGAAATCATAAAATGCCATAAAACGTCACAGAAACACAGGCATATAATTTGATTATTATTTTGTGCAGTCTTTCATGTGGAGACTTTATGTTTTACCCTACATTTTCAATGGGAAAAAAAAATATGTACATCTTGTTACTATTTTCATAAAAGAATCCTTTTGTGGTGTCAGCTAATGACAGCACTTGAAGTGATCACGCCTGAGCTGGAATGGGTTTACTGCCTCCTGTGCTTGGGTTTTGTGACCTTTGACTTGCCAGCTTTTCTTTTGTTTAAGCTGGCCTCTGTAATGGGATGCCCTTTCTATCCTGAAAGGACAGGCTTCTGTTCAAAAGAGTGTGCAGCCATATAGACTCTGCCCCAGTTACTTTGTCCTGAAAGAATCCATCCCGCAGAAGGACTGCTGCTCCCTCAGCAGTCTGCTTGCATTAAGTTTGAAGTGACTCATGCTTTAGTAGTACATCCAATAGTCCAAGTCAGAGCAGCTGGGATATTACAGTTCAGTATTTTCCTAAAGAAAGTCCCAAAATGCTATTGAATGCAGATCCGTATTATTATTAATATTATTAATGACCTTCCTTTATAGAGTAGATCGTTACCTGTTGCACCTACCACAATTGCTCACTATAGCACACAAAGCCGTTAGTCACAGCAATTAACACTGACTAGCTCAATCCCTATGGTTTAATCATTAATGAGAACAAATCTCAGTGATATTTGTACTGTAGCCTTAATGATCTAAAAAACCATGTAAACCAAGGTTTTTAGTTAAGTATTTTTTTTAGGTTAATGGTATCACTGAATAAAAGTAATTTTCCAGCTTGTAAGCCTCAAAATTTTCCTTCAGACTGTGTCTCTACAACTGGCAATTTTTTTTGTCTAGTAAATATGGATGTTACTCATTCTAATAAAATACATCCCCACTAGCCACGAAGTTTGTCTTGTAAAAAGCTTCCATGCAATATTCTTGCCTATGAAACTCCCTTGATGTTTTTAAGCACTCTAAAACCAGAAAGATCACTGGAGTTCCTTTTGACTTTCTGCTAAAATAGCGCACTCTGACATAGCAAGACATGTTTCACAGACCAAAGATAGCATCTTCTATCGGACTGACTGATATAGCTGAGGAAGAGTACCAACTACAAATAAGTTCTTTGGCTCATAGAGGTTGCTCAGAGTGCCTATCTTGATAAATCAGGCAAAACATGATCCTTTCACTTGGGAAAATTATTCTGAATGCACAGTCATAACCAGCATTATTTTATCTAGCTAAGCTATCACCTTCCTTCGAGAGTGCTTGTACTGACTACATCAATGCGTTATTGTTGGTCTTGTACTTAACTCTCAAAGTGATTTTGTTTGGAATTTCCATACCACTTCTATACTATTGTACAGCCACATAGTTTGTATTTTATTTATATGCACCCTCAGACTTATTTCTGAACTTCTCACAAGTATTTACCTTACAGCAATCCAGAGAATCAGGAAAGTAATTTTAGTATTCCCCTAATCACAGAAGTAGAGACAGAGAGGTTCAGTAATATGTCCCAAGTCACAACATAAATCCATGAGAGAGCTGAAAACAAACCCTATATTCTCCTGGCTGGCTCTTCAAGTCCCTAGAGACATGCCATTAAGGCTGCTTTGCAATCAAAGGTATAATTGCAGTAGGAATAGAAACACACAGATTCACTTTAATCTGGTTAAGATGTCTAAGAACACCAGCATGAACTTTAGCAAAGGCAATGCAAGTCAGCTGTAGGCTATGAGTGGTTATTTGTATTTCTAGCTTGCACTGATGTCTCTGATGCTGTACAATCCATGCTGCTCATAGAAAAACAAGCAAAGCTAGGCCTGTGAGGGCTGAAATTATCTTTCTGGCTGCAGTTATATGTAGCTGCAGTCCAATTCTGCAGGTTTGATGTGTACCTTACAAACAGAGCTTGAGTCAATCTCTCCTGCAAATATAAAACTTACTGTGTATCCACCTCTCACAGTAAAAGACTGAATCCTTAAGGCAGCTTTTTCAAGCACTGTTGTTTTTTCATGCTCGCTGTTCCTGTCACATCCTAATCAGCATTACAGCAACTAACTATGGGGGTAGTTATGAATAGCTGCTGTTTAGTACCAAAGACGCTCTATGGTAAATCCTCACAGTAAACAGCTATCTGTCATGTGGGCTGAGAATGCACCAATTGCTTTGAAATTTTTCTTGGTAGCATTGCATGTAAAAGAATTTGTAAAGGACACAACTGCCTGGAGGGATCATCAGCCAGGAAGTTCTTGTATGAAGAAAGCCTTGGGCAAGAAAGAAAGTCACACTCAGTATTTACAAGAGGAAAGGAGTCAGACTGACCTGAACTGAATGCACTGGGCTTGCTCACTTCTCTGACAACATTCATTTGCTTTTACACCACACGTTTTCTCAGTGAGGTTTCTCTGGAGCTGTAGCTGAGTGCTGGAGCCAGGAACACATTCAAGGAGAAAGGCTGCAGGCTTCTTTTTGTCAGCACTAAAAGCACCACTGGCAACGTAATTCAGGTTTCAGCACACATCCTTCCATTGCCTTGCACTTCACTCTTCATCAGAAAGCATAACCCAAGAAAGGGATGGGTGTTGGAGACATTTTCCTTTTGTATATTCATCCATTGACAACATCAAACCCTTTAATGGATACTCAGAGCTGGTTGTATTTGCCTTTGAACTAACTGCTGGCATGCCAAAGGATTTGTTAGATGTTCAGGTGATTTAGAGTCTTTCCTTTGGAGACCCTGCGTACCACTCCTAATTGGAATACAAATGTTTGACTTTTCTTCCTTCTCAGGTGTTCCTGGTTTGTAGAGATGGGGAAGGAAAGAAGAAAGAAAGGAAGAAGGCTTAGATGGTGGCAGAAGGGAAGTGGAATCAAGAGTCAGATATCTTTGCATTTTATCCCACTGGTCATCTTGCGTATTTTTGCCATAGGGGGAGTAAGCCAGAGGCTGCCACCAAATGGCCATTGTTAATTTATTTAAAGATACAAATTTCAGTCAGGAGACGTAGAGCACAAATCATGACCTTTCTGGGAAATTACAGCAAAAACAATATGGTGAAAACTTACTGGTTTTTAGCAGAAAACTTTGCTCTAGGCTGCTCTTGGTATTATTCCTTCTCTAATGTAGGATTACAGATTCGTTAACAGCAATTTTGTACTCATTCAAGTCTCCCGATGTCTAGGAATAACTGTAAGTGTAATTTGGGAATATGTTGATGGCTTTATGATAGCATGATAGACATTCAAATTATTATTAAATTCATACTTGCAGAGATTTGTGAAGAAAGAGGAATAATATTCTGCAAAAGATGATGCATGTAATTGCTCCTTTAGCAATTATTCCTTTAGGAGCATCTTGCTGTGCACTAAGGCATCAAATAAATCGGTGCTCACTAATCTGACTCTATTGAGAGCTGAATATTGAGTAGCTCAGACTATCATTATGTCCTCTTTGATTGGGAAGGTTTTTGTTCACACATGGTAATGGATGGTTGTATTCATTAAGGAGAGTGACACTATTTAAGTATTTTCTGTGATACGGAAGCAATTTCTTTTTTTCTCAATTACCTGTTAACCCTGTTACAATAATTATCCAGTCTGATATTCTTGATAAGGAGCAAATGCATCCAATCACCCTTCTGGTAGAAATGGTGTTAAAATGGGAAGCAAAACCTCAGCTTTATTGAAATGTCAGGGTTGTGAGTGCTCACGAGGCTGACGCTTCTGTCCAGAAGCCTGAGATCTTTAAAGTGAGAGCTTCATCCACAAGGCTCCCTTTGATTCAGGAGGAGATGTGCTGTGTCTGTTACTCTTTCAACAGAGTTTTCTCTGAACATCTGGTGCCATGATCTTATGGGGGAATGGGAGGAAAAGTGATTTCTGCCCAGAAGCTGCAGTCTGGCCATCAGCCCTTCTTTTCCCCCCTATATCCCCAAGACCAG
>NW_009932446.1:0-257 GCF_000696875.1 Nestor notabilis | reverse complement strand
TCACTTGCTAGGGAAGGAGGAATTGACAAAGCGATTGCAAGAGAGAAGCGAGCCCTCAGCCTTTGGAGGCGGCTCTGGGCAGCTGTGAAGGAAAGGTTTCCGTACAAGGATGATGTTACGAATCACTCAGCCAACTGGACGATGATCGAGAAAGGCATCCAGTCCCAGGGGGAATCAGCCATTGTAGAGATGATCTATCGTAGGCCAGATGCCAGGGATATGTCCATTGATCCAGATGAGGTTGAATGTACACGACC
>NW_009932445.1:38446-39639 GCF_000696875.1 Nestor notabilis | reverse complement strand
TTTATTTGCTACGTACCTATAGAAGCTTTTCTTGTTATTTTTGTTGTCCCTTGCCAAATTTAATTCTAACTGGGTTTTAGCTTTCCTGACCTGGTCCCTGGCTTCCCGGACAACATTCCTGTAATCTTTCCAGGTTGCCTTCCTTGCTTCCACCATCTGTAAGCTTCTTTTTTCCCTCCAAGTTTCCTCAGCAGCTCCTTATCCATCCATGGATGTGTCTTGGCCCTGCTGCCAGGAGGAGGCTTATGATAAGAAATATCCCATGGCTATGATAAGAAATATCCCATATTTCAGACTCAAATCCGTTTTCTTACATTGCCTTGAAATTTTCACTTCCTTCATGTAATTGCACAAAAGCTATCACTCTATCTCATATTTTGTTCATGTTTTTAGTATAGGATATAGAATATGAGGTTGAAGCAGTGAAAATCTTAATGCTTCCTATGCTGTCGCTAGCAATTTTATTACCAGCTTCTTTGACAGCTTAATAACAATCATCTGTATAATAACAGGAGTTACAGAAGGAAGCATCTAGTGAGCAAAGTTCAACAGAAAAGCTTAGATTGTGTGGAGGGACTGGAAAGTGGGAAGCGTGCACCACCAAAAAAATGTGAATCTGGTATTTCTTTTGCTCAACATCATCTCCAATGTTGTTTCCAGTCTCCTCTGATCAGTACTGTGTCTTCTAATGTTCAGACTGGAGCGCTAGGCCACTAGAGAAGACTGAAAAATAGGACTGGGTATAAAGAAAAAGCATGCAATATATACTGGAAAAGGTCTAAAATATAGGTCATAAAATTTCAAGCTGAAATGTAGGAAATGTCCCTTAATGTTCTTTAGTGCCATGGTTTAGTGGTAGCCTTGGCAGTGCTGGGGTAAAGGTTGGACTTGATGATTTTAAAGGTCTTTTCCAACCTCGTTGATTCTATAATTCTGTGTTTCTAAATGCTGTAGAAAGAGAAGTCTGGCCAACCTGCCAAGAGGCACGTTGAATGTGAATGCGTTATAGAATATCAGTTATGCAATATGCATTTTAAACTTGGCAATACTGGCAAGAAGATCTAGAAATAAGCTACCCCCTGTTGTTAAATGTTTTTTCTATCAATTTTATCACAGATGTTGAAACATCTATAAAAGAACATTATAAAGACAGCATTTAAATTCCCGAGCGCCCAGCACTACCACTCTGACAC
>NW_009932445.1:0-38423 GCF_000696875.1 Nestor notabilis | reverse complement strand
CCCGGTCAGAATTGCAGATTTATCCAAACATGGTACTGATTATTGGTCTCCATTATGCTCAATTATTGTAGTTCTCCCTGCAGCTCTTCTCATTTCCTATCTGGAAGACATTTTTCTAAGAAACTTATAAATACAGCTTTACAGAGAGTTAATTATTTTAGTCATAGATCATCTACTGTGCAAAACATAGCAATAATCTGAGTAGTTTCTTACTCTTTTCTTTTTAATCAGGTGGTATGTATATCATATTTGTCAAGCTAAACTGGCACTGCCTAGCTGCATCTCATAAACCTTATATTGCTAGTAACTAGGGGGTATTCTCCTTGGAGACTATTTATTGTAGAGAAGGGATCTGAGATCTGTTTGCACATTCACATTAAAAGCCTTGTGTATCTAACATTCTTTATTTTGCTAAAGATTTTTTGTTTCTTTTATAGGGAAAAACCCCCAGCATTATGTCATGTCAGGTGAAATAGAAACTCTAGCAGTGATTCTTTGGACATTACATATGTTGCAGATGTGTGATTCTGGAGGGGTTCAGCAAACCAGCTGAAATGGGCAGCAGGTGTTTGAAATTTGGCTGCCGTGTAATTTCCTGCTGTTTAATCTGTTGGTTTTAGTGTCAAAAGGAATTACAAGAGAGACCAATCACCTGAGTGACATTAAGAAGATCTGTTCTTTTTGTTTCTCTGCCTGACAGTTTAGCAGGTGAATTTTGGCATTATCACATCGACTGGAATAAGCATTAGGGTCATTGGAGGGTCAAGTGTTCATTTTCTGACTGAACGTGTTATATTGCTTTCTGAACCCTCCAAATGGCCTAACACCTCCCTCACTTATCTCTTCCAATAAAACATCTTTGACGGAAACCACAATCTCTGCTTCTTTCCCAAAGGACACACTAAAGATCCAATGGAGTACATGTCTGTCATTCTGTTGAATTACCCTGTTTGTGAAGAAGCCGATGATGTCCTTAAGTGGCTTCAATAATCTACTCTTCACTCTCCCTGGGAAAACAATATGGGATTATTCTGCTCCAGAAGAGAGCAGAATCAGCTAGAGCTTGAAACAGTTCTAAAGGCTCTTGTAAATCCTGTATAAATAAAATACATACTCATCTCTTTAGCTTTACTGAATCTGCAAAACTGGATATGGAAACAACAGACAGTAGCTCAGGTACATTGTGATGTTAGGACTTTTTTTACATGTGCTTGAAATCACAGCACAAAGAAAGCTTGTGGTTTCCCTGAAGGTTTTGCAAGTTGAACTATTTACTACTTTCTTTCAGTGAAAAACTGAACAGTAGAGTGTACGCTGGGGAAAATAAATGCTACCTTCTTTGTAGTCTCAGTGTCTGATCTGCTAGAGTTTAAAGATGAGTGTCATTATATTTGGTATGTGTATCAAGGTTTTGGTAGTGGTGGACAGTGTGTGATGAATTCACCATGACCACTATTTCCTGTCCCTGGCAGGGGAGAAGGTTGAGAATTCGGGAGTGAAGTTGAGCTTCCTAATGGTAAGAAGGGAGAGAGAGTTCAGGGGAAAGTGTTTTAAGAGTTGGGTTTTATTTGACATTATCTTACTTTGATTTGATTGGCAATACATTAAATTAATTCCTCAAGTGGTGTCTGTTTTTCCTGTGACAGAAACCGGTGAGTGCCTCTCCCTGCCCTTATCTTGATCCATGAGCCTTGTGTTGTATTTTCTTTTCGTTCAGTTGAGGGGGGGAGCAATAGAGTGGCTTTGGTGAGCACCTTGTGTCCAGTCAGGTTCAATCCACCACAATCATTTAGATTTTACAAATAGTTAAAGAAGATGAGAACAGCTTTCAAGTCATGTCTTCCTATTACAGTACAGAAGCATGAATTCTCAAGGTTGCTGTAAATAATGACTGGTTTGTATTTTATTCCACTAGTACATCCTAACTCATAACACTGCAGGAAATCTTGGTGTTGAAGGATGGCCCCTCTCAATAAATCGTAGTTAGGAGGCCAGACGAAACACTAATGTGAGTTTCCACAAGTCTCTACTTGAAACAGCAATTGAAATTCTTCATGGGCCTGTACTTGAAAACCTAATGTTCAATAAAGATTATGAATTGAAAGATTGATAATTGCCAATAAGATGTTTGATGTTTTCATTTACATAGACTTTAGTGCAGTTATTTGGAAAGATCACAGCAGTATCTTTGTTTAAGATAGTAGATTCTGCTGTCCCTTGAGGGATTGACTGGGGACTTTCCTAGTGTGTGTTTTGCAGTACACAGGCCAGCACTATGTTGTTCTCAGAGTGAGTGCCCCTTTAGAACGGTGCTGGTTTTACTGTATGCTGTATTTCACTCTTTGCAAAGCATTATTCTGAGATAAAAACATGTACTGGTGAGACACTCTCCCTGCAATCTTATGTCTCGCTCTGGGCAACAACACAAGGGGGACGTGGAGCTGTTGGAGCGAATCCAAAGGAGGCCACGGAGATGCTGCGAGGGCTGGAGCAGCTCTGCTCTGGAGACAGGCTGAGAGAGTTGGGCTGGTTCAGCCTGGAGAAGAAAAGGCTTCAGGGAGACTTTAGAGCAGCTCCCAGTGCCTGAAGGGGCTACAAGAAAGCTGGAGAGGGGCTTTGGACAAGGGCCTGTAGGGACACGACAAGGGAGAATGGCTTCAACTACGCCAGAGGGTAGATCGAGATGAGATCTTAGGCAGAAGTTCTTCCTTGTGAGCGTGCTGAGGTGCTGGCACAGGTTGCCCAGAGAAGCTGTGGCTGCCCCATCCCTGGCAGTGTTCAAGGCCAAGCTGGACGGGGGTTAGAGCAACCTTCTCTGGTGGTAGGCATCCCTGCCTGTGGCAGGGGGTTGGAACTGGATGAGCTTTAAGGTTCCTTCCAAGCAAAAACATTCCATAATTTTATGAACATACAGCTCCCACACAGAACCTGAACTTTCTCAGGGACAGTTCAGTCATAGGGATGGGGTTTTGCCTTGACTAGTTTTGAAAGGTAGTAGTACTGTTCTTCATTACTGTGCAGGTAAATTAGGGAATTCATTACTTGTAGAAGAAACTTTGTTTCTTTCCTCTTGTAATGCAATCAGATACTTAACAGGGATGTTACAGAATATAAATCAATAACACCAGTGCAAAGCTGCAGGTGCATCTTTTTCCTGAGAAATGGAGAGTGGCAAGTTTAGCAGGGAAAGGTACAGACAGTCACATCTCACACATACCTCACTGGATGTTGTATGCAGAGCTGAGTTTAATGTTTCTACCCATTTGTCAGAAATGCAGGTTTTGCATTGCACTAAGTAAGTCTGAAAGTGAAATAAAGCTGGGAAATGCAGTAAGAAACCCTGAATTTCTTACACTGTTTTGAGAGAAAGAAATAAAGGTATTACACAAAAGGCATATTTTTTGAGGGAATAGGTTGTTTAAACATATATATTTCAGAATTAGTGGAACGATTATGTCAAAATAAGGGGCCTTGTTTATCACAGTGTAGGAATGAGGCCTGGATCCATGAGATATGCAGTGAAAGGGCTAAGGAAGTGTGGTAGTTGCAACACCCTGATGGGGGTGATGGGCTGCAGATGTGGGTGATTAGACTGTCAGGTGGAGGCCTGATGGCCCTTAAAGCTGCCTCAGCCAGCTTTAAGGAAGTGGAAGGAGTGATGGAAATGTTTCTGTTTTGCCCTTGTGCAGGTCCTACAGCCTTTGAATAGCCTGACCAAAGGTAATTGAAACTCCCCTTATCTCTCATTTACATATAATAAATACACCAAAGTGAGGAAGTGGTTGTCGCTCACACCATCAATGATGGCAGCAACTGGTAACTTGACTGCAGTCTCACTTTCTCTCAGAAATGTAAGTTTGGCATTTTGAGCTCCTGTAATGAAGATGAGAATGTGACCTTACTTTTCAGACAGGTTTATGGGCTTGCTCCTCTTTCCTCCCCAAAGCAGGGATGCCTCTTTAGTAAGTTTTGTGTCTCTGATTACTTTAGATGGTACCTGGGTGGAACTAAGCTTGATGTTTGTTTTTTCCATATGAGCTCCATTAATCACTGGGTAGCTTTGGACTTTAGCACTAATGCAGTAAGTGAATTTATGAATGGCAATTCTGAATCTGTGTTTCTGTTGCTGCAATAATCTGCAATGTTTGCAAACCCGTAATTGTGAAAGTTCTTGTAGAATGTGAATGGATGTGTAGTTTTGAATTGGTGATAATCAGAAGTTAAGCTGAGCTGCTCCCAGCCCCTCTAACCTCTGAGGACTGGCTGGAATGCAATAGAGGATATTTTCTGCTTTATTTCTATACTTTTAACACAACAACAGAGCAGAGGAACAGAGAATGAGAGGAGAAAAATCTGCACTATTGAACTTTCCAATTTTCCCTTTCTGTCTGAGACTGTTGAAAATGAGATATAATCAAACAAAAATTACCATTTAAATAACATGTTAAACATCAGAAAATATTGCTCTCTGACACATGAAAAAGTATGACAGGATACCAGAAGGTCTGCCAGCCCATCTCTGGAGTCTGTCCTCCTCTAGAAGAGAACACCTGCAGTATATAATTCCTGAAGCATGATAATTTAACTGGATTTTATAAAACTAGTGATGCAGACTAAGCTAAATGTTCCAGTGCTCACTTGCAGAAATTCTCCCAGAGTGTGTCATCTTTGTGGCAATTAAATGATATTTCTTTCTGGGGTACAAAGAATTCTTACTGAGAATAATTTACTCTTTGTAATGTTTTTTTTGTTTTTTACTCTCTTTGTAATGGCTCCTAGGCTATGTTTTCACTAAACTGAACAATGACTGTTCCTTTCATTTACTGTCACAGACTACAGATTCTAGATCAATGTTCGCTGTTCTTTTCTTGACTTTCTTAAACTGATTGACATCTTCCTAGCACTGTAACTTCCCCTTGCAGAGATAATTCTGAGCTGAAGCCTTACCAGGGCAGGGTAGAGGAAAAATACAATTTCCTTTATCTCATAGACAAATTCTAGTCTATATGTTAAGGTTTCATAATTACCTTTTTCATTCAGGCTGCTGATCTGATAAGGCTGCTTCTGACCCATGATATTCCCTTTGTTGATTTTTAACAGACTTTAGTCAGTACTATTTAACCATAGCAAATCTTCTGATGTTGGTGCATCTTGGTAAGATTAGGTTTTATGCTCAGAAATGTGATGAAAGGCTTCACCTCTTACGTGCAGAAGAATTGTTAAGTTTACCATCCATTAAGTGTTTCATTTACCAGGAACTGTTTTACTTGAAGTGGCACATCAGCTGCTGCTCTGAATGCTGGTTTTGTGCTGAGCCCTTTAGAAGCATTCTTCTAAGGCACATTCTCTTCCATCACTTCGTCTGAAATAACTTCACTCACTGATTTATATATGTGTTTCCTGGAACGTGCTGGAAGCAGTGCCTGTGGCTTTTCATAACATGTCTTGTCTTTTTTTGGTTGGCTTCATTTCATCATTGTCATTCATGCAGTATGCCAGTAAATGGATATGAAGTTCAAATCCTTTCTCTTTGAAACCCATTGACTTTTAGTCTCCTTGAATAACACTACCTTAAGAATAAAACTAAGACCTGTTTGGAATGAGAGCATCAGGTTATTGGCCATCTATACTAGAGATACTAGTTTTTTGGTTTAGCTCTATCAGCTAGCCTGTGGAAAAGGCAAGAAACACAAAGGGTAATTACTGTGTATATTTGTACACAATTGGATTTCACTAACCTATGCTTCTGATACATGTTTTTATATTCCTGTTCTTTGTGGAATAAGCTGCTTTTCTTCAGGACGGAAACTGTCATATACATAATTTAGGTGCCCTGTATATCAACAGTAAGTAACAGCAGAGATTCTCCATTTGGGGATGAGGTTGCTCATTCACTTCTTCCGTGTCTTCGTGAATATATTATTCTCCTAACATGGCATTTTAGGGATTTATCAAACTTGTGATGAATTTTGGTAAACTATATAATTTTTTAGGGTTTATATATCTCATCATTTTCAAAATTGGAGTTTTGAAACATACTGCTTCCCCCCCCCCCCATTTGTATTCACTAGATATTTAGTTTCAGGAATAGCAACACTGCAAAATGAAAGAGTGGGGTTTCCTCCATTCTGGTGAAAATTGTTTTCACTTATAAGTTGGTTTGGGTGTTTTCTTTTACCTATGTTACTTGTTTGTCAGTTTGCTTCTATGTTTGTCAGTTCTGCATCAAACCAAACAATATACAGATTAATTCCTAAAACCATTACTGAATCAGTGAGAAAAATAAGATATTTAGAACTTGTGAAAGTTCAGGTAGTTTTAATGCTAAGGACCTTGAGTCCCTATATGAATAGAAGTGTGTTTTCGTAGCAACATTTGTTGTGTAGAAGCACTGGATTAGAATAAAACCACCAAGATACCACCCTGAACTTCTAGAATAGTTGCTACCTTTGGTTTGTTGGTTGTTTACTGATGTAACTGTGCTTTCACAGGAAAATACAGATTTTTATTTCTTTTATTATTTTTATTTAATAGTAATCATTAGGGTTGACATGTCTCCATGTTTTAATTCTCAAGTTCCTGCAGAACTATATTCAATTTTTAGAAGTGGCTAGAGAACAAAAATAGCTGTTAGAGAAAACTTAATTATAGTGCTTGCAGGTGGGAGGAGAGACAGTAGGTCATGTCTTCATTAAAACCTGTCTAATTAACTAGTGTAGATAAAGTTTTCCCTTCTTACAATGTGCCTCCTTTTTGATAGAAATCTGACAGTTGATTGAGCTGGAGTTAGAGGAAGTTTCAGGTCAACCGGTGCACTCAGAAGTTGTTTTCCCATTGAAGCCACACTTAGCCAAGGCAACAGGAGTCAGTTTTAATGAGGCTGGTGCTGCCCAAGGAGGAGATAGATCATAAGTTGGTCATACAAGAAAAATGAGACATACAGAGGAGATAAAACAGTTTGGCAGACAAAGAAAGGTGATTTCCTACTGAGGGCACACAAGTCCTTCAAAATGGAAGTAGTAGATGGCAGGGGTATTGTCACCAAGTTGGGATGACAATTCTTTAGAAGCTGATTATTGTCAAGGATCTTTCTCCGATGAAGAATTGGAAATGGGATTTTCTGAATTTTCTTGACTGTCTCCTGTTTGTTCTTACGGTAGACAGACCACTTCAGACTGCGTCAAGGTTTGACTCATCCCATGGCAGTGGCATCTGTACTGTGTTTAAAACCACATTCACAAATGAGATGTCAAAGCTGTGAATTTTGGTGGAAAAATATGATTTTTGGATTTATGGTAATTTAAATCAAACCCTGAAAGTAAATCTACTCAGAGAAGTTTGCTCCTTATCTGTGAAGGAGCTGACACTCCTGCAGTTTTCTTTCCTGCTTCACATTGGAGTACAATATATTCCCAGAACATTAGCAAATTTATTCTCATAGTGAAAAGATAATTTAAGAAAATATTGTCTGTTTTCCCAAAAATAGATGAGACAAAGCTTAAATAAACAGGCCTTGGTGCCTGTAAATTTCTTTTATTATATTATTTATGATTATTATCTACCAGCTTCTTAAGCCTCTTAAAAAGTTTAGAGTGCACATTTAGAATACATATATTGCGCAGCTGTGTTATGTTGCTGTGTTATGTTCAAGCCATCTAAACCCAGAAAAATTCTTGCACAAGCCAATTATAGTTTTCTCATGGACAGGTTTTCAGGAAACTGAGGCACAATATAATGAAGCCACTTGCTTAAGGCTCCATGAATAGCCTGACATAGAGATGTGAAGGAGTTCTGAGACAGGACCCCAAGCATACAACCATCCTTCTTCCTTGTAAGTAGTGGTTCTGGGTAGAAATGCATCTGTTTAGTTTTGCTTTTTTTTTTTTTAGATAAGAAAATGGAAGTGTTACCAATACACTTACTCCTTTCTTCATCAAAGCTCAGAAAATATCTTTGCATTCTTTATGTGTATGGACTGTCATTATAAAAGCTATGCCAATTTTACCTTTTCAGCTTATTTAATGGATTGATGCATCATAAATCAAATCATTCACTAGGCTTATTCACTACAGGCAGAAATGGTTGTTCTCAACTCTTTTAATATCGCTAATTTTTACAAAGCTGTAAACATTAACTACTATCAGTGGTTCCAGCTAAATCAATTAATTTAATGAGCCTTACTCAGAGTAATATGAATTAAGTCACAGCTAAAAAAATATGCTATGGTAAAGTATGTTCTTTGGGAGAATTTGTGAAAAACCCACTGTTAGTTTTAGGGATACAGTGGCAAAATATTTCAGTAATTCAACTTGTCAGATGAAGCCATATAAAACTGTTTCAGTGAAGAACTTGTTCCTGGCATAAGATAACATTTCATTTTTTAGATTTTATTTGAGTATACAGAAGCTGGTGACAATCTGTGTTCAAGTGGTTTGACTCAATTGAACATTCCCACTGTCTCAAGCATTTAAAACCCTGAATCAGATCCTAGAAACCTCTCTTCCTTGGGCTTCTGAATCTTCAAGTAGTTGAATTTTCAAGTTTGTTTGGATTTTGGTTTGGTTCTGCTTTTGTTTGGTTTTTTGTTTTGGTTTGATTTTTTTTGTCTCCTTTCTGTAAATGTAACATTAGAATCTATTTAGAAAATATAGAATATATTTTACTGCAGAAAGTGTGAAAATGAAGATTATTGCAAAATAAATTCATTCCTGGAGTAGTGCTTTAAAGATAAACCCAGCACAGCAAAATATGTACTGGAACAATTGGAGCTGTCAGCATTACAAATTATGTAAGGCTTGTGCTTTTTTCCAACAATCTGCTTTCTACAAAATTACTAGTAAATCTGGTCATTATATGTAATTAAGTCATGGGAATGAAAGCCAAATGATGTATTAGATAATACGTCTGAATCTGTCTTTGCCAGTCTTAAAGCACTTCTCTAATAAAACTTGAATCAAGTGCCAGCACATCAGTAATGGCATGAATCTATTTCCGACAGTGGCAGGGCTCAGAGGCCACCCAAAGGCAACTGAGTGTTTCCTTTCTGTACTGTGTTCTGGTTTAGTTTACACCTTAACAATATATCTGTGTCTTTACTTTTCTTACACAGAAGTCCACAGAGGTAACCCCCTCTGTTTCTAACAGGAATATAAACCCACCAGGAAAACCCAGGATATATTATCACATTTGTTCTTTCTGCAATCTCTCAGTCTTTCTGCTGATGCTGTTTCAGCAATAACGTCAACATTAGCATTGGTGAGCTATGCTATTTATGTTTCTAAGCTTTCCTCTGACCAGCAAAAAGCCTAAAGAATTATATTTTTTCTTTGTTTTCCTGAAAAGTTGACTTTTAATTCTTTGACAGGGAGCCCAACATATTTACTGGAGCAAAATAAACTTCTATAGGCCTTGCAGACCTTTCTGCCTGTTTTCTTTGAATGCCTGTATATATAAGTATTTTATATATAAGTATTTTATACTTAGTTAATGTAATAATTTAATATTGAAATCTCTATTTCAAGAGAAAAGCATATAAACAGAGACTAAAATACCTGTATTGCCTAGCCACAGAGATAAGCTGTGGTTAATGGTTTGTTGCAGCATACTCTGTGCTCACACACTGCTCTGATTATGTCAGCCAGGACAGCTGAATGTCACCCTGGTCTGGCAGATCTCAATAATCTTCCTATTGAGATGCATGGGGGGATCAAATATAAGGAAGAGACCAGTATCCCTATAGGTAAATTTAGAAATTCTAAATCCAAGAGGATGATTCTTGAAACTCCTGTCCTGGGTAACTCTGAATTTTTGCATGCTCACACTTCTAGTGTCACTTCTGTCCTCTGTGCTGGTAGTAAGGAATTACTGGGAAGGCAGGGGGACGGTGACTAAGACTAACATTCCTACAGAAAGGCCCACATTTACTAATAAAGTATTTTAATTCTTATGTTCTCTTCCTAACGTCAGAATCTCAAGCACTCGAGTACATTAAATGTTTTAAATACAGTAAGAGGTAGAGGTCTAAAACCTGGGTTCATCTGAAAACGTTGTTGAACTAAGGCTCCTCACTTCCTGGAGGTTAAGGGTGTATTAAACAAAACCAGTCAGGAATGTTTTAAGAATAAACGTACTTTGTGAAGACAGACTAGATGATATTTTGATTTATTCCCTCCTTATCCCCCCCATCCCCCATCTTATTTTCTGTGTTTAATCAGGTATTTCACTTCTAAAAAGACAAGTCATGCAGTGGTTTAGGAAACTTGGAAATCTTCTGGTAGGATCCCCATTTATGCTCCCTGTCAGAGAGTTTTCCTTGTTCAGCTGTTTCTTCAGAAGATGTTTCTTTGAGTTTATCTTCTAAATGCTTAGTTGTGTAGGAGTTGGATTCCTGATTGTCCTAATAATTGTCCTGATTGTTGATTGTCCTAATAAACCATTTCTTCAACTCCCCTTAATCAGCTCTTAGTTAACTTTAGAAAACCCCACAGTAATTCAAGTTAAAGTGAAAAATAACAAGAAGTGGTGGGCTGTGCTTTGTGTTTACTAGGAATGAAACTGGGAACACAATTTCTGCAGTTTGGTAATGGCACAAATTTACATAATGACAAAGAAACAAGACAGTCTTTGGGTAGCATTTAGATTAGCTTCACAAGTCCCTGTATGGTTTGTCTGACTCATTATTTCTTCTGCTCTGTTCTATAGAGGACAATATTCTTAATATTCCTCAGCTACTTCTTCGTAGCCCTGTTCACAAAAAACTACTGCATGAACCTTGATTAATCAATTGAGAAACTTTCATATACTTTTGAAGTTTTCTATTGATTTCATCTTATGTTTTTACTTAGTTATCAAATGTATAAATCAATAATAATCTCAAACAAAACTTTTCCATTTGACATATTGAACATCTAGTCATAAAGACTTATGTGCTCAAATGAAACGAACTAAAATATCTGCATTGGCCTGATTTGACAAGAAGTTTACAAACCATAATGCTTCTTGTATTTAATTTTTTTTTTTTTATATTGGATTGAATGTTTTAGAGTCTCTGAGTGGACAAAAACAATTAAGAGATAATCAGATTGGAAAGATGGACATTTCAATCCCAACCAACAGCCTTAACATATCAGAAAAATACAGAGATTTTAGACAGTATGATAGATTCTCTGTGGATGTGGTATCTTTTGTAAGTCAAGTCTCTTAAGACAGTTAATCTTCAGGAACATTACTCTTGGAGATACTATGAGACAGTTACTGAAATAGTTATGTTCCCTCAGTACTTTCCTATGCAAAACTTAGTTCAAGTAAAGCTGCTTTGGAACCCTCACCATATGAAGTTGAAGATAATGCAATACTTTAAGTGCAAGCAAGCTTCTGTGAAATTCTGCAAGGTTCTTATTCTTAGTAGCAGAGAGGTGTGAAGATAGAGTTGTGATTTTTTTACATCATATTTTTCAAGGAACTTATTAAAACCGACTTAAATACTAGAGCTAATCATTAATGTGAACAGCTTCCTTGAGATGAAGAGAAGAAGTCTTTTCTTTGAGGTATCTCTTCAGTCTTTTTCAGCCTATTTGGAGCACTACCTATATCAAATTTACATCCAGGAAATTATTTTCACAAGTTTGTTGACTTCTTCCTTTGTCTGAGTTACAGATTCAATACTTCAAAGACTGAAACTTAACCAGAATCAACAAAAAAAGGTCTTTTTAGTTTTTTAGTTCATCAAATCACAGAATGGTTTAGGTTGGAAAGGACCTTAAGGTAATCTTCCAACCCCCTGCCATGGGCAGGGACTCCTCACTGTAAAACATGTTGCCCAAGGTTCTGTCCAACCTGGCCTTGAGCACTGTCAAGGATGGAGCATTTACCACTTCTCTGCACAGCCTGTGCTGGTGCCTCACTACCCTTGCAGGGAACAACTTCCTTATATCTAACCTGAGCTCCCCTTGTTTAAGTTTGAACCCATTACCCCTTGTCCTGTTGCTACAGTCCCTGATGAAGTCCCTCTCCAGCATCCTTGTAGGATCCCTTCAGATATTGGAAGGCTGCTCTGAGGTCTGATGAGGTCTATGAAGTCAGTTCTTGTTCTCATTAAATTGTTTTCAAAAGGCAGCAAGTGCAATAAACATTTAACTTACTAGTTTTAGTCATACTTTGACATTGAGTGGGTTTTCTACCGAATACTTAAAACACTGGTAAACTTTCAGATCCTAGAGGGGAAAGCATAATAGAATATAAACCTGCTTTGTTTTCTATCTAGCAGCAAGTGGTCTGTTTGTTCATTTAGATTACTTATTATCAAATTTGATTATTTATTACCAAGTAGCTATCTCTGTATCTTGAAAAATAAACTCCTGGTGAGGAGGTCAAATGGAAATACCCCCAGTAAATTCTGTCTTCAATGCAATACTATTTTATGGTATGTTATTCCACTGTTGGCATGGATTCACAGCACCTGATTGAAAAATGCTTTACATCTGGTCACATTTTGAATTAACATGTCACACTATGCAGATAATTTATTCACATACTTTAATTGTTTGTTCAGTAGTCAAGCTGCAGATGAAATTAATTAAATGGTTTTTAGGTTTTCCCGACATAGAAGATTTTCCTTTGTTATGTCAGGTTGAATGAGCCATTCAGACAGGCTAAGTTTCAGACTTTTTTTCTGCAAAAACAGTGGAATTTTTGACACAAATACCTAAATTGCAGTAAGACTTGAAACAGACTGAGAACTAATGGTCGTGCTGATGGCATATTTATCACCTACCCAGAAAATAATATTTAGAGAGCTTAGCTGACAGGCAAAATAGTATGATTTAGCCTTCTACCTATTAAAGTGTTTCTATATGGGTATCCTGCTTCTAGAAACACCTTCCTTTGCATGATGTGCTGTAGTTCCTCAAGTTTATGGATAGTTTGAATTACTCGAAAACTTAATTACTCTAAATGTTTTAAACAACATTGCTAATTTTGAATAATTAATTTATTGACAGATACTAAATATACTTTTAAGAAGTTTCAAGTCAAAAGTAAGAAATTTTGTTTCACAAGTTATAAGACTGGCTATTTCTACATTATTTCTAACAGTAGTTTAAACATGAAAACACTCTTCTAAAACCAAGGGGTTTTTTTGGCTGTTTTTTTTTTTGTTTGTTTGTTTGGGTTTTTTTGTTTGTTTTTTGGGGGGGTGTTGTTGGGTTTTTTTTTTTGTTTGTTTGTTTTTTTTTAAATGAAAGTTTTGGCTATAACTAAACAGAGATTTAAATGAATACTTTTACCTAGAGCAAATAAATCCTGTATGTTCACATACCTAGCATGCTTCTCTAAATGTTTTAAATAAGGTATGCATGTCATAAAATGACAACAAATGTATTTGATATGCTGGAAAAACTAGTGCAAAGGATGAAGTGAAAGTATGACTCTTGTGAACATTAAGGTCTCATAATTTTACTTGTACACTGTGGAATGGGCGAGACATGTACAGGCTGTATACCTTTTAAACTAGAAAAATTGAGGAGACTTCAAACAGCTTCCTGAACCTGAAACAAATTAATTTGCAGGGTATATATATAATCATAGAATCCCAGATTGGTTTGTGTTGGAAGGGACCTCAAAGCTCATCCATTTCCAAATCCCTGCCACAGGCAGGGACACCTTCCATTATACCAGGTTGCTCCAAGCCCCATCCAACCTGATGTTGGATTGCATATGCATTAAAGAAAGTAGCCAAACCTAATCCCTTGATTTAGTTAAAAATGCTTTGGGTGTACTTACAGAAAATAATTTTGTAAAGATTATCTAGACCAAGCAATGTAAAATAACTAAATATACAGCAGAGGTTTCTGATCCTAAACCACGTTCCAGTTTATCTTATGTGCAAACCATGTAAAAGCAGGCCCTGGTAGCTGCTAAGCATCCTTTTCATTGAAATTGCTGCTTTTTAGAAGAATTCTTTTCTTCATCATCAGATCAGTACCTATGGAACAAATTTGAGGTGATTGAAAATAGGTGTGAGAAATTAAGCTGAACATGTTAAACCAGTACCCCTCTTATACCTAAAATGCTCTGTCTTTTCTACAGTCTTAAGTTCAGATTGAACTAGTTTGTGTTCATCAGCACAAGTGTTACAGTGGTAAGCAGAGGAATTTCCCTTCCCATGCTAGAATTATTACTAGAGAAGCCAGGCAGAAGAAATGTAAACTACTTGCATTTTGCTGGTGCTGAAATCTTTCATTTCACTAAGGAACTTTTGCTTGCAGTTGTCAAAGTGGTTGTTTTTTATGCCTTAAATTCTGTGGTATTCCTCTCTGAAGCAAACAATATGCCTGTACTGGACATTTCCTGAATTATGAATATTCTTCGATGGTGTCTATAGTTCGCAGTCTACACATAATCATTCAGTCTATTTCTATTTTTCACCCTCTTTTCCTCCACAAATTAGTTTTTTGAAAATTTGGAATGAGCTATGCCAGTAATTCGAATCGCATGGATCAATTTTAATGTAAGTTGTGAAAGCAAATATTTGCAGCTCTGGAAATTAGCTTTGTGATGGTCAAATACACTCCACAAAGGCACACTTATGCACTTGGACCAGATCATGTGCCAAAAGGCAATACAGTGCAGTTGACTACAGTTGTAAGACCTGTTTAGGTACCCAAGGCAGCATTTAGGAATTTGTAAAGTTTTCATGGAAAGCAGCATGTCAGCTGTCAACATGTCATTTAAAAGACTGTTCTGTACATATTTTCTTGAGCACCTTGTGTAAAATTCTTCTCAGGATCAGGTCTAAATGAAGCGAAATGTGTGGTAGCCTGGGCATTAGCAGAAAGCAGCAAGTTAAATGCAAATGGTCTAAGTTTAACTGGCCTTTAGGCCTTATGCTAAAGAAATGTGGTTGTTATCTGTGTAGTAGAAAAGCCTGGGGCATGTGAAGTGGTTAGCTAAGGGGCAGAAACTATAACGTGCCATAAAATTAGCATCTCTAATGCTAATCTTTAGTGGAGGTATGAATTTTAGTTTCTGGCCTATGTCTGTGAAGGGGTTTCATAGTTTTCCCCTGGCTGTAGGATCAAAAGTTCAGATGTGTGTCCCTCTTACTTTGGAGAGAAAGGTTAAATGTATGTGGGGTGTTATTATTTTTGTACTGAAGAAAGAGTAATGCTGTTTTAAAAACAGTGCAAAAATTCTGTCTCCAATCCATGCTGAACTTTTTCTTGTGTAAACCCAAGACTACTTGTGTATTTAAGGTTTTGGAAAAAATATTTTTAATGTACTGGAGTATGCAGTCCAACATAGATTTGCTGAATGCCACATAGTAAATGTGGCATTCAGTAAATGGCAAAGAATGTAAATTTAGGAAATCTCTTCGCAATATTAAAGGCGGAAGGTCTGAGGAGATTCAGAAGAAACTGTGTGCACTGGAAACCAGTAAAGAGTCAGCATAAAAATCTTTGATAGGCAGTTTATAAGCAAATTAATTGCCAAACTGTACCATTTTACATAGATAACTTCTTAAAACTAGGTCTTATATTCTAGAACATGCATGAAAATGTCTTTGCTGTACACATTCAAAACTCGCCTTAAAACCCTTAACTGAGTAATTTATTTCTATGCATATTAATATTTACTTATTTTTTGAACTCTGTTAGATTAGAACTGAAGTATTGAGGCCTGAGATTTTTTACCAGCTCTGCCATTTGATATGTCTTTAGTATTCTGATAAAATGAAATCACAAACTCTTCCTGTGTCTGGGGTTTTAAACTGATGCCTGAGAGAGAAGCTAACTCAGGAGGATCTGAGGCATCTTGCTTGCTTTATTACACCGTATTTTTTCTTTTTTTTTTATGTAGTTGAATTCAATTTCCAACTTTGAAGAAAACCAGAAAATGCTTTGAGACAGGATTTTTATTTTTATTTTTAAATTTTAATCTTCATGTGCTTTTTGGTAAATCAGAGGATAATATGCATATTTTGGTAAAATAGTTATTTATATAATGCATTTCACCACATTGGCTCAGCTGTTTATAAAATGTGCTAGGTTTAATCTGGGATTCCTTTTGTTTGGGGCCTAGATAGGTTTAAAAGAAATGATGAAATTGTAAGACAGAAAAGATAATTTAGCAAATGAATTATAGGATAACTCTGTGGAAAAATCCAGTAGTCCTCATTTAACTCCTGATTGGAATATTTTCTTCAAAGATCGTCTGCGTCAATTATTCCAGTTTACCAGAGAACAAATAAATAGAAAAACTTGTGTCTGACTGTAGGTGATCTGCTGTCATTAAAATATCTATACCTAAATGTAGTTTCTCATGTAATAATGCAGATTACAATGAAGAGAAAGAGTGCAAAAAAGGAAGAAAACAGAATGAAAGGTTAGTATGGAATGGTCTGAAGATCTAAAATTGGCTAACAATTATACAGAGTTGTTTTTCATGGCTGCTAAATTGGAACAACGTAGTCATACCAAGCCCTACAAATCATTGAAAGTTGGTTACCACTAGGAAATAGAAAGTATACTGTAGAACCATGAGTTCTAGTACAGTAAAGAAATGTTAGTTATTTGACAAAACCAGGTGCTTCTATGAAGTCATGTAGTCTTTAGAAGAATAACCTTTTTTAGGGAATATTTAATCATGTAGTTCTTTGGGAGAATAAAAAGTCTGAAGGTGATATTGCACTAAGTTTTGCAGAAACATAGAGTGGGTTAGGTTTGAAGAGACCTTCAAAGGTCACCTAGTTCAATCCCCCTGCCGCAGGCAGGGACACCTCCTGCTAAACCAGGTTGTTCCAAGCCCTGTCCAGACTGGCCTTGAATACTGCCAGGGATGGGTACCTTTACTGAGGTACTGTTCAGGGACAGCAAACCAGAAATTTTATGTAAATGGGTAGATCTTTTGTGGCCAGCACTATCTTTAATGTCATTTTTAGGGCTTAGTTATCAACACAAAGAATTGTGCCTTGGAATACATGGACTTCAGAATTTGGAGTTCAGCTGAGTTGTCTGCAGATGAAGTATTTAGCATTTTTTTTGCCAGGAGTTTCTGTAACCAAATACTTTTAGCAATGAAAACATAGTACAAAGGAACTTAGGAAGCAAAACCAGATTGTTCTGATTAACTGTGGATGTTTGGTAATGATGAATTGAAAGCTGGTGATGCAGGCATGCTCTAGCAATATGTTACATTAAGAGCTAAAATATCACAAAATACTTTTAGATTTTGGTCTGTTAGTTTATCTTAAAGAAAATGGTTGCATGCATCATTGTAATAGTTTTACAAGTCAAGTAAACATAATCTAATATTAAATTAATATTACACTATTATTAACATCTAAGATGGCAGTATCTCCTGCTAGTGCTTTAAAAACTGAATTATTTCGTATATTGCAAAAATGAATGGACTTTACATATGGTATCTATTTAAAAAGATGGATCATAGCTCTGTGAAGGTGTATAAACTTCTACCATGTTAAATACCAGTGACATTGATTTACAAGTACAGTTCTTATGTACAATAGGAAGCGTTTGTCAGATTGAATTTAGGAGTAATATCCATTTGCAAGAGGCGAGGCAATGTTAGAAAGGATGAGTGTAATTACTTACACTTGGTTTGACCAAGCTGTGAAAAGCAACACATGCTGCCTCATAAAGTGATGTGATTTTTACTTAAAAGTGGTGCCTGTTATGTTAGTAACCATCTAATTCTCTACTTTCCATGTCATGAAGGAGTAGAAGAGTAATTCAAGTTAGTGACGCTATGTTTGGTATGAATTGTATGGTAGGGTCGGGTCTTGTGTACATAATTTAGTCTGATATTTGGCTCAGATTATTGGCATAGTTTTTATAGGTGAGACTTACAGCTCTGGAATTCCTCTGCCACTTTTAGTTGTATTGTTTCGAGTAGTTCCTCTGTTAACAGGCAAGAGGGAAAAGTAGCTGATTCCTTGTGACTTATTTAAGTTAGATGAGAGAATGTCAGGCTTTTTTTAACTAAGCAGGACTAAATGTGTCCATGTACTTCAGCCCTGTACCCTCCTACACTAAATTAGGAAAAGAAGTAATCGTTGAGGGCCACAGTGACTTAACCAGGGCATGTGACAAAATGTTACTCTGGTACAGTGAGACGTGGCTAAAAGCAAATCTGCAAAATCCATAAGAAAGGTAAGTGGAAGCCTGTATTAATGAAGCTCACTGAGAAGCTGATGCAGGAAGAAAATGTGGTTTGAGAATAATTATTAGAAAGCAAAATTGCCAAGGCTTATTCTGTGAGGTAAAATCCAGTTATGCATTCAATGACAGCTGGAAATTAAAACAAAGTAAAGGATTGCAAATCAATAACAATAAAAAGTGCACTAAGCTAATGGATCCCTTGTTTCAAATTGAAAGTGACAGGTTTGAATTCCAGAGTAAACCTTTAGTGATGGTCCTTTTCTTTACCATATGCAGCAGCCCTGCCATTTCAGCTTCTCCAGCCATACTTGCTGGGCTATGTGCTGCTTTGATCTATGGCTCTATTTGCCATGCCTTTCAGGGAGAGGGAAGTGGGAACTCATTAGTGAAAAGCACCTCAGTGATTTGGAAGATAGATTTTCATGGCACCAGCTGATCCCTGAGGCTCAGAATCCATTCATTGAACAGAAAGTTAAGTAAAACCTGAGAAAATGTTTTCCATGTTGCTCTTTCAAAAGGGGCCTTGCTGACTAATTTAATGGGTATGTCTGTTTACAGGCACTTCTGTGGTTGCCGGTAAACACTTTTCCTTGTAGCAAAGAAATAGCTCAGTGGTTTTCTTAGTTCTGTCTCTTGCTTTTAGCTGTATGCTATTCCCATAATCATAGAATCATAGACTGGCTTGGGGTGGAAAGGACCTTAAGATCATCCCGTTCCCACCCCTGCCACGGGCACGACCCCCTTTTTTTTAACCCCCACCAACCGTGGCCTGAACCCCGCCCGGGGAGGGGCCAGCCACAGCTGCTGTGGGCAACCTGTGCCAGTGCCTCACCACCCTCAGAGGGAAGAGCTTCTTGCTTATATCTAACCTGAACTTCCCTTGTTTCAGTTTAAACTCATCACCCTTTGTCCTATCACTGCAAGCCCTGATGAAAAGTCCCCCTCCAGCATTCAAAGATTCTGGACCACTGCTGTTTGACATGTAGGAGTTGAAATAATCAGAACTGGTTGGAATATGCAAGATAAAATAGCATGAGCTTATATACCATAGGAATATCCTGCAGGAAGAGGTGCTTTCATCTCCCGCACACTTCTCTCATTTCCTTAAATGTTAACAATCATCATTTCCTGCAAGACACTTCTGACACTTTTTCATCTTAATTATTTTTAAAGTATCTTACTTAGGGAAACAGTCAGGACTACCCTATCCATACCGGTCTATTCATGCATATGCGTTGAGACAGCAGCTGGGTTGTGTGAATAATGAGGTTGTTTCTCAGGATAAGTACCAGGATGACTCAACACAAAAATTGTGCAAGGATTCCTGTTTACAAGAAGGGAAATAAAAAGGAAATCAAAAACCCAGCCCCTAAACCCTCATTAAATTAGGAATCAAATCTTATGGCCAAGACAGCTATTTATTGTTAAACAGAAAAAAAAAAAACCCAAAAAACAAAACAAAGCAAAAAAAAAACCCACCACAAAAAAAAAACCAAAACAAAACAACCAAACAAACAAAAAAAAAGGCAAAAAAAAAAAACAAAACAAAAAACCCAAACCAAAAAAAAAAAACCCAAAACCCCAAAACAAACTCAGTTTAAGCCATGTAACATCAGAGACAGTAGCCTTGTATCTGCAAGGACTGAAGCATTCCCTCATGGTTTGAGATCCAGGAACTATTTACTTTTCGGGGGGTTTCTTTAGTATCAGTTTTCAGAATGATCCCGTAAATTTTATACTTTAAAGTGCTTTAGATATGTCACCTTCCTTTTTAATGTTTTACTTCATGAGATAATAGATACTTTTTAAAGCTGCTGGAAATAATTCTTGCTCATTGACTGATTTTACTCTTGGCTGATGTATTTTCACCTGTCTTTAAAAAAGTATTTTAATTAATTATTTCCTTGGTTTTTAAGTGCGGCTTAAAGTCTTATCTCATTGCACTTAGTTGAAATGTATTGGTATAGAATCATAATGTGGACCTGCTTTGATAAAATTTTTGCATGTCAAACATTAGGATAAGTACAATACTTCACCTTGAAGGATGAGACTTATTTACTTTCACAATGTCTAATACGTTACCATTATCGTATCTGAAGTAGAGAAATTGTACTAGCAGGGAATACTGCTTACTAGCTGAGGGATATAGCCATGCACGCAAATGCTATGCAAACACATGTGTAATGCCAAAAGAGTTTTGAAGGAAAAAAGCTATGTAAAGTGGTATTTAACAGTAGGAGATGTGTTCTCAGCTGATTGATGTTCTTGCTTTATGTATCAAAGGTCATCTCTAATGGCTGGTCGCACAGATTTCTCCGTTGTATGTAAATCATTCCATTTCAATAAGCAGTATCTGCAAAATTGTTTTTGCTTTGTTTTGTTCCTGTTTTCTCTAACTCCTTTCTAGGCTTTTTTGGTTTTGGTAGTGCCCTCCTGTAGTTTGTAGAGTTGACCTTTTGAGGAAAATGAGAAGTCTTATTTTGATCTTTCAGTGTCACTTCAGAGACTTTATTAATGTAAGTGAATGTGAATATAGAAAGGTAATTCCAATAAATATTATCTATGAGGTTAGTCATTAACCAATATAAGTAATTTATTTACTTAAGGAAACTTACTTTTAATTACTGTTGTTTGGATCTTATTAATAATAATGAAAATAAATATGTAAGTAATATATTTGATTGTAAAATCTAATACTATGTTTAATTGTTTTGCAGTGTGTATGGTTATCATATGGTTTATAATGGTCAACCAAAATTATTACTAGATTTCAAGAAGTAGTGGATGATGGTCAAGTAATTGCTGTAGAAAATGACAGACATGTTCAAGGCAAGAGATATTCAAGGCCAGGCTGGATGGAGCTTGGAGCAACCTGGTCTAGTGGAAGGTATCCCTGCCCATGGCAGGGGGTTGGAACTGGATGAGCTTTAAGCTCCCTTCCAACCTAAACCAGTCTATGATCCTATGTTTAAGATGTTCCTGCTTTAAACTGTATTTTTAACAAATCTCTGTCCTCCCATCTCTTGGATCATGGGACAGTTTATTCAGTTTATCTCAGAAGCAGTTTAATGTAGTTTGTGTGGTTTTGGGTTAAAGTACACTATAGTGCATTCGTGTTAGTGTGTCCAGTTTGCATTGGTGCAGATGAGGAATATTAGCTCCACATTACTTCTGTTGTGAGGCAGAAATCTGTAATGAGATGGCTGTTACAGTGGAAAATAGAAACAAAGACAAGTTTAGAGGCTTTTTGCAGTTGCTTGACCAAAGCCACAGTTCACACTCTTTTGATTTAAGAGTGTCAAAAAGTCTAGGTTCATACGTAGGTACAGCAACATGTTTAGATAATTATATCTGTAATTGTACGTATCTAGGAAACTATTTGCACAGTCATGTTTGGATCCTGTGGTGGATATTTGCAAATTGAAGTGTCTTTTTTTCCAATCTAGATTATTACATTATTTTCATTATAAAACTATGCATATTCATAAAAACCAGAGTCTTTTTACACATGTTAAGCTGGTAATAGTGAGTAAAAGGAGAGGTGCGTTCTTCGATACAGTTAAGCACCACTTCTGTCACAAGCAACATTGTACTATTTGTTTTTTATTGACACTTCAGTTTCTTCTTTTTCGTTTATTGGCTTTACATATTGAAACAAAGAGAGTACTTTCATGCAAATGTCTCTAATTGTATTAATGCTACCAATTTTATTTAGAATGTATGTTTTGCACCCATTTCAACCTCAAGCAAAGTTGTTGCCCAGCCTGCCTAATTTAATTGATGTTACAACTGGAGTGATCAATCCACAACCATTCTAATGTTTTCATTAACTTAAGTGTGTACTGAGATAAAGGGTATATTTGTCCTACAGATTATTTAATCTGGAAGCTCAAGTTTCTACTTCACAAGTTAAGACTTTTAACTGCTAACAAATTTTGTTATTGAGCAAACTTCCTTTCTACTTACAGAAACATTGAAACATCTTAATGGTCTAAAGTTATATCTTATTTCTTGAGTGAGATTTTAGAAGAGAAGCTTAAATATATGTGTAAAAAACATTGCAAGTTCCATGAGATAAAAGAAAATTTGGTGAAGGTCTTCTGGAATGTTTAAAACATGTCAGAAATTTTCTTCACATGAGAATTTTTGCCTTGGAATGGAGCCAGGGTTCAGTCTCTTGGATCTCAGTATCTATTTCTTTGAACTTTATCAGAACTGGGAAATTCAGATGTTGAATGGAATAAGGTCCATTTATTTATTTTAAAGTTGGACATTAGATTTATGGTTTTACTTTTTCTTCTGTCATGGGAAGCAGTCTTTAGTAACCAAATTTCTCCATTGGCTTTTTTTCTATAGCTCTAAAATCCCTCACTAAGCATCATAGTGTGTCTTTTGCTAAAATACTTGATCTTTCTAAGAATGAATTGTTTCTTTTCCCTCCCTCCTCCTTCTTTTCCCTTCCTATATGTCAAACTGGTGAGTTTCTTTTCAAATGCTGTGTATGAGTAGTTTGGCACAGCTGGATTCCTGCAGTCTTTTGTCAATGTTTGCTTTCAAGTGAGTATTTTTAATTGGATGACAATAATAAGAATCTTTTTTATTGCTGAGTTGTATGTATGTGGCTTGCTTCTCCCCCACCCCCGCTTTGTCCCCAGTCCTATATTTTTTTTAAAAAAAAATCTAAATTATCAAGGTGTTTGATTTTAACACAAATAATATGAAAGACGACTTGTCAAGCTCAGCGGGATTCTGAAAGTATCCTGCGGTGAATTGCATGTGATAAACCAGAACTACTGAGAGAATTGCAAATTTTCTTTCACTCAATAACAATGGAATGATGTATTTTAGCTACACATTGTCCATTGAGGGAAAGGGAAAGTTACTTTGCTGCTGTTAAAGCTTTTCTTTTTTTTTTTTTTTTTTTTTTTTTTTCAAATGCACACTGATTTTATTATTTCTTCTTAGGGATGTTTTTTGTTGAGACATTATTAAGCAAGAAATGCAGGTTTTGATAAAAAAAAAGTACAGCCTTTGTACACAGTAGGGCTGCCAACTTCCTCAAGTTGTGAGACATACTGAACTCATGCTCATATGTTACTGGATTTGAGCTGTGCTAAAGAAGGCTAGAAAAGCCACCCCATTCAAATTGAGTTCTGGGAAGTATGAAGGTACAAGAGAGAGAACATGCATGGAAGCGAGGATACAATGTATGCAAAGTTATTTTATAGAAAGGACAATTTAAGCTGAAAAACTAAAGCCTCTAAGAGCTTTACATCTGTTAATGTTAGTGAATTATAATCTAATTGTATAAATGGACAACTCATATGCAGGATGATGAAACAGATTTCAAACTAATGAATAAAGTTGTTAGTACACTTAACTGCTAGCTTATCCTGCTGTTGGCACACAAATCTACAAAAAGAGCTGGTGATTATTAAAAAGGTAATAAAAAATTGAGTCATATACGCAATGAGAAATTCTATACAAGATGCAAGTTTCAATTGAAATGAACCTCCACATTGAAAAGAGGGAAGGGAGCAGCCTGACATCACCACATTTGTTTGAGAATATTAGTTAATAAAAGAAACGGCACAATTCTGAACATGTGGTATGGTCTTGCTTATTGCAATTCAATTCATTATTGCCTCAAAAGGAAGTCCATGTTTAGAAATATAGAAAACAGCAAAGAAGTAAAATGTTTGAGTGTATTCTTTCCTTCTATTTAGGAAACCTTTGCCATTCCACCCTAACCTTATGACATATGCTATCTATGTTTCTCTCCTCTTAATGTTGTTACATTTCTGCTAATTATACCAACTAATACTCTAATACTTTTTCCTGCTTATTTATTTCTTTGACTACTACTCTTTTGTAAAATTCCATGTTCTCATTAATCAGTTTTGCATGTATTTTTACCTTCTGAATTTCTGATTACTCTAACAGTTCATTTTGGAGGCCCACACTAAGATGTGACAAACGGGACAAACTTCTGTCTTGGAGAATAGACAACAAAGCTGAATAGACTCTCATTTTCTTAAATTGTTTCTCTGGCCAACAAAGTACTGCAAATCTCAAGTTTAAAGTATGAAATTAAAATTAATTCTGGTTGAATTAAGTACTTGCATTATCGGGAAAGCATCAGGTTGCTTTAGCTTACAGGAACATGGTCATGCTGTTTTATTAAAGAATGTTTTTGTCCACATTCATGAGAAAGATTAGAAACTTAATCAGTATATTTTATCCTGACCCTGAAAGGCACAGATCTGGCAAAAAGTCCCAACTATTTTATTGGCTTTTGATAATCTAAATTCATGTCAAGATTAAGCTTTCTTTGGTGGTGAAATGGCTTTTCTTTAGGATATGTACATCTAAATCCCTCAAGATAAATAACTAAATCCCTAGAGTACAGAAATTTCCTTATGGAGCATTTTTGTCCAGTATTACGTGTGTAAGAGACTATCTCTTCTGTTGACTGATGGAGCATTTTGGGTTTACATGTTAAAGAGGGGATATCCATTATAATACAGTTGGGGCTGCCAGGTATATATAGATATGGTAACATGATTATTATTCCTAGAGCAGAATTACAGGAAATAGTCAGAACCTAACAGAAAGCAACTAGAGTTGCAGTTTCCAACTTCTGAATGCCAAATGGTTTATATAGGCTGAAAAAAATGAATCACTGATTTCAGTAAAACTTCTCTTAGGGAATTTTCAGATCATCCTGCAGTGTGTGGGTCTGTGAAAGTACTAAGAGTTTTAGAATATTTATTTTGGTTGTCATTTCTGTGACATTCCATCATATAATTGGGGATGTTGCTTTTTTTTGTGTTTGTTATATTTAGTAAAAGCTGAAACTTCTAGCACAAAAAACATTAATTCCTTGAATAGCAGTAAGAATGCTTGTAATTGTTATGGTCAATAGATATTAGCAGCAGATGATACAAACAGTGTTTCTTTGTGTTTGGCATTTTTTTTATTGTTTGGTGTTTTTTGTTTGTCTCTTTTTTTGTGTGTTGGTTTTAAATGGTGACAGAGAGCCACTTAGATGAATTGGGCGTACTTTTGTCATTTGCAGAATTGGTCAAACTCCTGTGAAGATTTTATTAAATCATTAATTTTGGTTATAATTCCAAGTTGGGAAAAAAAAATGAGATGTTTACTAGTTAGCTGGAGTAGCTAAAATATTGTTAGATGTACTGAGGGTGGTGAAGCACTGGAACAGGTTGCCCAAAGAATTAGTAAATGCTCCATCCCTGGCAGTGTTCAAGGCCAGGTGGGACAGAGCGTTGGGTGACATGGACTAGTGGGGGGCATCCCTGCCTATGGCAGGGGGTTGGAACTAAATGATCTGAAGGTCCTTTCCAACCCAAACCATTCTATGAGATTCATAAATCTTGATTGAGTTTTTAAATGAGTGTTCAACATCCAGAAACGTTGTCTAGTTCTGTCCTGTTCTAGATGTTGTAGAAGTTCAACTGTTTTACCAGTTGCATTCAGTAGGAGTTATCACATCATTTTCCTAATGTTCAGTGTTCTCTTGTTAGCCCCATCCCAAGATACTGCTTTCAACAACTGAGCTAATGATAATGCAGATGATTTCTCAAGAGGAAGCTTGGCACAACATACTTTACTCTCCAGTAGTAATATTTGCTATGCAAAGTTCAAAGGAGCAGAAAGTTATTGTTTAAAAGGGTTGAGATAGCTCTCTGAAGATGGAAAGGGAACAAACTTATTAAATGTCATATTTTCTGTTATCACTTTTCTGAATATGACAGCACTATAAATACTGCCACAGTTTGTATGGTACCATATAAAGTATCTTACAACTGGCCTTCATCTTTTCTTATAAGAAGATATGAATTAAGTATGTTTACTGTTGGCAGCAATCCATTTCAGTGCTAAGATACAGCGCTGGAATTATGTGCTTCTCCTCAGCCCTTTCTCTTCTGCCCTGTAAAGAGCATGATGACACTCTCAGTATTTAAAAAGTATTGTACAGCAGAAAATTGCAAGGCTTTCTCTTCTGACAGCAGAATAGAATTACTGACCTTTTAAATAGCCTATGTGTTTTGTCCAAATAAGTGATTCATATTAGTGTTTTCATAATGTCTTTTGTTAGCTTCTGTGAAAGGGAAGAACAGCATGCAGAATATGGAGACTTACTTTAAAAAATTGCTATTAAATTATAAGTTTGAGCAAGAGCAAGCATTCCTCTTTGTTCTCTTTCTCTGGAGTTTCTCTAGTAATTCAAGCCCAAAAGAAAAAAAACAAAAGGATAGTAGGTAAATGTCTTAGGCTTTATATTGTTATTCTCATACATTTACTGTTGCACCATTGTGTTGGCTCAAATATTGAAATGTGTACTTTATAGGTATTTATACTGTAACAGCTTAAATTAATCTGGAAAAAAATCACTAAAATTTTCCTCAAATATGGTCGATTTACTACAAAAAATAGGGATCAAATTGTTATGTGATGATGGATTAAAATGTTTGCCACTTGAGGCGTGTCATGGAGTGTTTGGTATAATCTCAGAAAACAGGAAAAGGTCCACTGGAAGTAGCATTACACTCTCCGGATCAGTGTGGATGACTTCAACTATCCACAAAGAAACTGCAAGCAGGATATACTCCAATTAAAAGTAGAAAACAATGATTTATTGGCTGAGGCACAAAGGAAGTAGCTAGAACTAGTGATTTACTAGGCTAACCACTAATATGCTATGCCACCTTTGATGAGGCACTTCCTGAGTCCTTGCTTGTCAGCTGTTGCTGCTGCTCTTGGGGACATCACGGATCATCCCATTTCAGAACTGCCATGTTCCAGCTCTGGCTTTCTCCTTAGATTTTTAGACTTTGTTTCACAACGTTGTTTTTTCTCTTGAATCCTTGAGCTGCTGACAGTCCTTTTCTCCTCTATTTTACGTCAGTCTGCAGTTTTACCTTTCAGATCTTGCACTGCTTTAGACTATGTACTTTGTCACAACACTTTCCTGTAACATAGCAGGTTTCTAAAAAGTCCTAGCACAATATTATGTGCCTGTAATACTCGAAAGTAGTGCGGGGTCACAGAGAACTGAACCCCTCCAGAGAGAAATAGAGGGAATTCTATTTTTTTTTTTTTTTTTTTTTCCCGTGACACAAAAAGAGGGAATTTTTTTTTTTTTTTTTTTTTTTTTTTCCCCTGAAGCATTTAGGAACTACTCCACAGCTCGAACCTGAAGTAGTGTTGGTTCCATTGAGTCAATACAAGTGTTACTGCTGAACAAAGGAGGCCTAAAACTTCCTCTTAAGTCTCTACATGCTCGTTCCTGGGACCTTTCAGCAATTATTCTCCTTAACAGCATTTTAACTTAATAATAGTGATTTTATTTTGATATGTACTTGATATGTACTTAATATTTAATGCTGCTTTTCCAAAGAAGATGTAATGCATATCTTTTTTTTAAAAAGTGCACACATTTTGTTACTCATTTGACTGAGAAACAAGGTGACCTTTTTGTCCTTAGAACTAACCTAATTTATAGATGCAGGATTCCACAAACATTTTAGATTCTTGAGGAGTCAAAATAGCATGACATAAACTTAGGCTATAGTAAGAATGAATTGATACATTCACAGAGGTTTGCAGTAGCTTTTGTCTAGGATGAAACCAAAAGATGCTGGTTTGCCTCTTGCCCTCCAAATTTCCAGAGCACTATAACAAGTACAGTGATAAGGTTGCTAAATAAATCAGTCTTTTCCTAGGTTTTAAGTTTCAGCTCTACACATTCACTGAGAGTTTCTTTAAAATGATACATTTCCTATGTTTCTCAACTTTGAAATGGTACCAGGAACTGAAAGAAGAGGTTGAAGAAGACAGAGGATTGGGAGCTTGACAGCAGAGTTTGTAGAAGGATGTAAAATTTTTTCAGTGTCTTATCCAACCATGACCTGCTTGTGACAGTGTAATGCCCTTTCTTCTAATGTGCTGACTCTAGTGCATCTGTATGAAGAAAAAAATAAAAGAAAAATAAAATGCTTGAAGCTCTGCTTTTGGAATCCATCCAGAAATATTTTCCCATAAGCTTGTAACGAACAGCTGCCAAAACTCCATGAGTCCCTTAACATGGAGCAGTGACTACTCCTCATGAACACAGCATTAATAATGTGCTTGGTTGGCAATTTCACAGAGGACTGATCCAAAGATGTACAAAGAAGAAACAAGGTCTTCAGGGAGACTGTGGTACTTTCTGGAAGAAAAAAAAAAAAAAAAGTGAAAACATAAACATGTTTTTGTTTTATGCTTATTCGATACTGTTCATTCAGCTGAACATTTTTGGAAATAGGGTATGCTGTGGGTACCTCCAGTTTCACTTCTCTTTCCTTTTAATATATTGAGTACTCTGTCTGCAATTTCTGAGATTAACCCCTCTGTTATAAACATACAGCTGGACAAGCCCAATCCCAAGACTTACACCTCAAAAGCGTATTTCTAAGAAGTTTGAAGTAATCAAATCTGCTTTTAAAACAGACAGTAAAAATTATACCAATATTCATGGTATCTGAATTTTCATTCATGCAGAAATGGTTAACTGAATATAAGAAGAGTAGGGGCACAAATTTTTTTGCTCCAAAAAAGGAAACAAAAGAGTTTATTAAAAAAAAAAAAAGCTGTAGTCTTAGTTGCCTGATGAACATGATCAACTTTCATGTATGTACTGGAAAGAAATAAATGGTGTGTTGCCTTGTTTTCCAACATCAGTAGCTTGTACAAAAACCCTCTAGGGTTAGACATTAGATGGTGAAGCTCTAAAGAGAACTAAACCTTCTCTGATAGTGGTGTATGTGATTTGGCATGTGCTGCTCTTCCTTCTGCTTATTGTTTATGAATCAAATGTTGAGGCTGTGATAACAAGCCTTAAGCCCCTAGACATCTCTGGTAATTCAGTCAACCATGTCACAACAGTAATGACAGTAATAATTAAGACTATGTTTCAGATATAACCAAAGTTTCAATATTCTCTTTGCTCTATGGCCAAAAGTAGAATTCGGCATCTATGACTTGAGTAACTGTGTTGACAACTTTGACTCATTTGCCCAGCAGGTTTCTTAATTGCAATTAGTGATATTTCTTAGATGCTGTTCACCTGAGGATCAGCCCTTCTGCTCCTAACAGTTAATAAACACCACTCCTCCACTCCTCTGTCACAGCTATAGATAATGGTGTTGCCAATGAGCCAGTTCCATGGGTATTTTCAAGTTGGTCACTTTTCAGCTTTACCTTCCTTGTGATGTTTTCCCAGTAATAGTCCCTCCAGCACACTCTTCAGGCTGGAGTCTCAGCTTTTCCTATATTACAAATGCATTTCTTTTTAATTCTAGAAACTGATCTATTTCTGTTAAGAAATCTTTCCATCAGCACTTTCTCAGACACCTCAACTTATTCATGGTCTAAGGCATAGGACACTATGGGCTGTTTCATGTACTTGGGGAAGAGAAAACAACAGTCTTGGAAGACAAACCATAGTGCAAGATTATCTATGGGGAATTTGTGCATTCCTGTGGACACTCTTTTTAAGCACAATAACACAGCAGGCACTCAGCTGGGTTTGGCATCTAAAGTCACAAAAAGAATGATGTTGCACTGGCAGCTTACAATTTCGAGGTGCCATTGAGTAAGCTATCTACAAAAATCTTGAACATTGTCAACTGTCCTCTGACCTCACCAAGCTATGCATCCACATATAATGTTAATTCAAGCATAACTTTAAATGCAAACACACAGCAGAATTAGGTGAGTTAATGATATTCTGTTTGCATGTCCCTTTTCATTTCTGGTTCGGAGTCTCTACAACTGAAAAGAGAATCTGCTTCTGTTCTTCAGCAGCTAGAAGTGAACAAGACATCACAGAATTTTCTGCCAGTGTGAGGCAAACTTCTGCATGTAAAACCATACTGTCTGAAGGCATGTGAGCATTATAGCAATAGGCTTATATGGACATAATTGTTACAGAAAGACTGAAAGGATTTTGGTATGAGGCACATGAGTCTAAAGTTTGACTTAATGCACAGTGATTATAGGTTGCTAAAATGCTTTAATATTAAATGAAACCAAGTTGTGTACAGTGGTCATCATAAAAATGTAAGCTCTTGCCAGCAAATCATTATAGAATCAAATTTTGTTGTTTAGGAACATCCTCTGTTCCTACACATGATTGTTGGCACTCATATATCTGTTGACAGGTTTGTTTTCTTTTTTGTTTTTTGTTTTTTTGGGTTGTTTTTTTTTTTAGTAGTTAGTGAATATTTCTACATTTTATCATAAAGTGCTTTCGGTTTATATCTACTCAAGGCATTATCATGTTTCCATTGATGATTTTCATTTGTTTTTTTTGTTTGTTTTTTTTTTTTATTTTTTAATTTGAGTCTAAATATCTAAAACCAGGGTTAAGAAAGAACTAAGAAAATAACAAAGTTCTTCCCTGTGAGGGTGCTGAGGCACTGGCACAGGTTGCTCAGAGAAGCTGTGGCTGCCCCATCCCTGGCAATGTTCAAGGCCAGGTTGGATGGAGCTTGGAGCAACCTGATCTAGTGTCAGGTGTCCCTGCCTGTGGCAGGAGTTAGGAACTGAATGAGATTTAAGGTACCTTTCAACCCAAACCAGGATATGTTTCTGTGATTATTCTAAGCTTTTCTTTTATACAGTATGTGGTATTAATAATGCCCCATGGGGAAATAATCAAAGAACTTTATTATAAATACTGTGGTTCAGAAAGGAAGCATGACAGCGAACATTACTACTAATTGAATTTAATGAGCTTCTTAGCACCATGCAAGTGAGTCCTTGAAATAGAAGCTATTCAATTTAAATCACTTGGATTATAATTAAATATTTTCACATTTACCACAGGGGCAATTTTAAACTTAATTAGACCTTTCACAGAAAGGTGATGCGTATATCTTTGCATTTATATAGATGTACTCTTTTGAAATAAGTATATTAATGAAAGTCTAATTTTGAAATAGATAAATATGGCAACATTTTGCCTAGGGAGATTTTAGTAGTGATGCACTTCTGGGTTTTGAGAGAATGAAGTTATTTTCATTAAGATATAATTTTGCCCACAATTTTAACAGAGTGATACCAGATAATTTGCCTAATTGAATGGTATTTTGACATTAGTACAGTTGCAAAAAAGAAAGGAAGCTTTAGTCTGTATTGGTGAAGTTACAGAAAGCTTGTCACACTTTGCTATACTAGCTGATTGATGAGAAATTGGCCTTGAACTTGCTTTCACTGCTATTACTTCTTACGCTCCTTTTGATCTCACTGACATTCTCAATAATGTTTTGAACCACAGCCTCATATTCACTCAACAGTAAGTAAGAAATTGCCCACATGTTTAATAATCAGTATAGGTGACTGGTTCAACTAAGTGGTATGAACTAACATTGATAAAATATATATGCTGGTGTTAAGTCTTCTTCCCTTCATTACAAAATTTATATAATCAGATTATTTTTCTTGCAGTATGCTTTCCAGAATCATAGACTCACAGGATGGTTTGGGTGGGAAGGGCCCTTAAAGCTCATCTAGCTCCGCCCCCCTGCCATGGGCAGGGACACCTTTCACTAGACCAGGTTGCTCCCAGCGCCGTTCAACCTGGCCTTGAACACTGCCAGGGATGGGGCAGCCACAGCTTCTCTGGACAACCTGTGTCAATGCCTCGCCACCCTCAGAGGGAAGAACTTCTTGCTTATACCTAACCTGAACTTTCCCTGTTTTAGTTTAAACCCATCACCATCACCGCTTGTCCTATTACTACAGTCCCTGATGAAGAGATCCTCTCCAGCACCCTTATAGGCCCCCTTCAGATAGTGGAAGGCTGCTCTGAGGTCTCCGTGCACCATGTTCTCCTCATTTTTGGAGTCTTAAGTGCCTAATAGCAGCTAGTTGACTGACTTTGTTTTGTGATTTCAGTTGAGAAACAAAGGATTTTAATTTTTTTCCCAAGATGACTGTTAATTTAGGTTCTTAGAATCTGAGGTGCCTCACTTAAGTACCACAAGTATGTGCCTCTCCTATTTCCATAGGTTCAACTTGCCGTTAATGTATTTGAAAGTCAGTTTGGAATGCAGGTGCTTGTCAACCCTGTGAAAGAGACCATAGATGACTCAAGGCTGTAGGTATCATCCTGTGAAACTGAGAAGTCTTTTAACAGTTGTCTCTCCAAGTGGCTAGTGGTGAGAAAGAACTTGTGCTACAGCTACTTACACTTTTTCTGCTGTGGATGAAGAGAAAACTTAAATCTCTGGGGCTGTCAATCCAGCATGAAATTCAGATATTTTTACAATTATTATTTTAGCAATGTGAGTCATTCTGTGATACATAAGGATATGTGTAATAAATAGGTAACAGATTAGATCTAGCCAAAGTGCTTAAGTGTGATACTGGAGATGCACTTTTTATACTTTTTTCTCTATATGTTCTTTTGTAGTGATGTTTCTAGGTATGTAAAGGCAATGATTGAAACTTGGGTAATAACACTTTAAGTATTATTCATTATCTTTGTATTAAAAAAAACCCCAAAGAAAATACAACACGAGTGTGTGATTGTGATTGTCATTTCATACACACACACACACTAGTGTCTGTCTCTTGATTCAGTTCCACCAGCTATATCTGATCCAGTGCTTCAAAACAAGCCCTGCACGAGAACTGATAACCATGAACACTGTACAGAAAGAAAAACTTGTGAAGATGTGAAATCCTCCATAATTCTAGCAGCAGTTTGTTTGCTGTACAAACAAGAATGTTGATTATCCTTGATTTAGCCTTAATGAACAAAAATGGTTTTAGTCATGCAGTTATTCAACATTTAGATATCTAACCATAATATTTGACTCAATAATATTGTCAGCATTGATGCTGAGAGTTGAAAATGCTAAACACAGATGAGTGCACTCAGTAGTATGTGGAAAAGTTTGTTATTGGTTGGTGCTTTTCCCACCCCCAGTGGAATTTGTTAAAGAGCAATAAGGGAAAATAAAATATATTTAGTGCATCTCTCTTACTGTCTAGCACCTTGTATGTATGTGTTGGCATCAGAAAATTTTACCTCTTGAGCCTCCTTCACAGGCAAATCTTGAAATAATGTAGAAGTCTTCCACATCCTTTTAAATGGTTTTTAAGTTGTTTTTCTGTTGCATGTCAGCATGCAGGTATATATGATACCTACATATGAACTAAAATCTTAGCATATACAACCAGCAGTCAGAGGTATTTAGATTTTAGATTTGGATTCCTCTACAACTTTAGGAGAGTAAGCTGAATTTAGGAACATGACTGAATACCAGCGTCACTCCATTGAGCTTAACAATTGTTTCTACAAAATGCAAATAGTCAAATCAAGCATTTTTAAAGTAAGAATTTTAGCTCACGTTTACCATGCTCATCGGATAAGTATTTCTATTCCTTTACTATATTGAAAAAAATACAGTTCTTCCTAGTGACATTTTCCTTCACTGCTCCCTATCTCTTTTGGAAGTTTTCATAGTGGGCCTAAGACAACTAGTTATTAATTGAAAGTTGAAACCATATAGACCTTTCATATGGCCACCGTATGTGGCAGTCATAAATATGACAAAACTAATAGTCCAAACTGATACTATCGTATCTCTGAGCTGATTCAGGGGGCAGAGTAAGTTTTGAATATGGAATTGGTTTGACTTGCTCTCCATGCTGTAGTTGCAGGGTCATTTCATATGTTATTCTGAGAGCAAGAGAAGACTTGCTTCTGATTTAGGGTTAACGCAGTAAAAGGCCATCAAAAGAATGAATATATTGCTACTAGTGAAGAGGACTAGGTTTTACTTATCAAAGAAAAATATCTGATTTTACTATTGTGTCATGCATATGTGCTTTAGAAAGTAAGTGGAAGGATGTAATAGGAATGAGTGTTTCAAAACTGTACTAGGGAAATGAAACAAATTAATGGTTAAGCTATTCTCCAGGTGTTCATAACATCCTCTTCTTTTATGCTGGTATCTATACTCAAGTTTCTGCTATTTTCTGTAACACTTTCCTACCAAATGGGTTAAAGACCATATTTGACAGGTGGCATCTTTTCTTTCCCTTGCTTTTTTGCTATCTTTTTCTTTAGAGAGAAGAACAAAGCTGCAATTCTATTGTGTCATTTGAATATCAAGAATTCTTATCTGTAAGTTGTGTTACTGTTACCCAGACAAGGTTAGGTTATATAAACAACTCATCTGATCCTGGTTATTTTTACGTTTAATTTCTGTGAAGAGAGATTGTTGTTGTTTTTTTCTTCCTGTTGCAAAATAGCTGGAAATGATGGCTTTATATAATGCAACTGTTGCCAGAGACTGTCATCCTAGAGAGGTGTTGGGACAGTGGCAAAACTGATTCAGCTAGCCTTGGCACAGCAGGGCTTTTTGACACTTCAGCCTGTCTTATTCCTTGGAGGACTACAGACTCTGCCATCCTATCGTTCTTGTTCACAGTCTTACTTTCTCGTGGTCTTCCATGACATGAAAAGTCTTGAGACACTTTATCCCCTCTCTTCTTTTGCCCGTGACAGTTAATTTAAAGATTCAGAAACTGAATATACCGTATTTTTAAGGCATTTGCTGCAGGCAACTCTTTTCAGTGTGGTATTTAACCAAGATACCGGTGCCATATAGATGAAGAGGTCAAGGTCTGAGGAGTGGAGGGGATTAACGGTGTTGCTGCTCTTTTGTGTTAAATGTTGTTAATGCTTACAAGTGAGTTATTTTTCCTTTAGTTGAATAGATGTGGTTTCATTTGAACTGGGGAATTTGTTCACCAAACCAGTTTATTATATTCTCTTGCCACCACCAGTTAGAGTAAGGCAATCTAAGGATAAAATAGTAAAGGACAGCAAAGCTACATTCCAAACTTTCCTTCTCATTATAAGTTATGCTTTATATTTCTCAGCATCTCCATCACCAACATTATTCTCTAATGCAAGTATTTTGGAAAGTCTTCTACAGGTGCATGGAGTTGAAGCTTATTGATGTCTGATAATGATGGGATAACTGGTTGAAGGCTAGTTCATACTCCTCAGACCTACTGTTCCTGTTTCTTTAGGGAACTGGCCAGTCTTCACTGACTTGTTTATGTGTTCATCCTCCCATTTATCTTATACAGTAACTGAACCAAGAAGAAAAAATAAGCTGGAAGTAATTTAGTAAAAGGTTCCTTAATAGACTTGGTAATATGTTGGTTAAAATGTTCAAATTATCACACTGGAAAGTGCAGCTGTGTCTATAAACTCTCCAGATTCTTTGGGATGGATGATGAGCTTTTATCCAGCCAGCAATTTTAAACTTGATTTTTGGCTCACTTGGTGATTGTTTGAATGAAAGGCCAATGAAGTGATACATATATTAATCATAATTACATACCACTAAAACATTATTTTCCATTAGTTAAAATCACCACTCACATTGACCATGAAAGGGAGAAGAATACACTGATATACATTGTCCAAGTAAATTGGAACCAGTCAAGAAAAAGACATCTGGATGTTGTGGTAGACAGATAATGAAAATATGGAAAAGCTTGATGTCCAGCCGGGAAATGAAAGCACATAGAGTGCACATATAAGAATAAGGAAATGTACTAAAAATGCTATGCAATTGTATAAATCAACAGTGACGTTTCCTTTAAGGTCTGGATTTGGAGAGAGGTAGGTATTTACTTTTGCAAAGACCATAAAGTGATGCCATGAGATGGATCATAAAATACTTCCATTGTAAGGAAGGGAAATGGCACCCTTGTTTCTATCTGCATGTTGTCTCTGAGAAATTACTTGTTTGGGTTTCATAATCTTATCTGAGCAGGAATATTTAGCAGGATAGATCATTAAGTGTCATCTTTAAATGTTGACACTGTGACATGTCTATATTTAGTGTTCACCAAATTTGGAATGTAGATCTGAATATGTTTCCAAACCCCATTCTGTTTCCCACCTCAGTCAGTTTGGAGACTGTTAATACCCGTGTCTTTGCTATGTGTTGGAATTGGTGATGTAGTTTAGCTGTTTTGAAAATTCAGAAGAAAATAAAGACAAAACAAAACCTTAGTGAGTGAAAAATCTAGTGAGAATATGTTTCTGTGTTCAACTTCCACTGCTTGTCAGTAAAAGAAAATAATAGAATCACATGAAAGTTTGGTTTGGAAGGGACCTTAAAGCTCATCTAGCTCCAACCCCTTGCCATGGGCAGGAACACCTTCCACTAGACCACGTTGCTCCAAGCCCCGTCCAACCTGGCCTTGAACACTGCCAGGGATGGGGCAGCCACAGCTTCTCTGGGCAACCTGTGCCAGCGCCTCAGCACCCTCCCAGGAAAGAACTTCTGCCTAAGATCTCATCTCAGTCTCCCCTCTGGCAGGTTAAAGCCATTCCCCCTTGTCCTGTCCCTACAGGCCCTTGTCCAAAGCCCCTCTCCAGCTTTCTTGTAGCCCCTTTAGGCACTGGCAGCTGAGCCGAGGGCTCCCCGGAGCCTTCTCTTCTCCAGGCTGACCCAGCCCAGCTCTCTCAGCCTGTCTCCAGAGCAGAGCTTCTCCAGTCCTCGCAGCATCTCCATGGCCTCCTCTGTACTTGCTTGAACAGGTCACATCCTTGGAGCATTGTGACACCCACTCAGTGTGCATGCATATCATTGATCTACTCATACTCCTTCAGTAAAGCCAGGACCAATGAATGTCTAGTAGTAGGATCTACTACAGTAAATAATCATAAAATAGGAATAATTGTAGAATTCCATTTCTGCATGTATTTCAGGCTGGTTTGAGTCCATTTGTGTTTTAATGTGCCTAAAGTGCTAATATTGCTAAACTGGTTTGCTTCTGAAGGGGAAATGAGTGTTGGAAAGATTGATTTCGAAAGTGAATAGTGTACTTTAAGGGTAATTCTGTGAGCATCATAATAGAACATGTAGAGAATTTTGCGAAGTAATTTATGTTACTGACTAATTCTCAGACTGAAGAAATTAGTATTTCTCTATATTACTCATGAAGAATAATTATCTAAGCATTGTATATCAAGATAAATACTGCCTCATGTGAGAATACAACTGACCAGAGGTTAAATCCAAGTAAAACTATGATTTTATTGTTGCTGTAATACTCTTTATTGACACTGGTTTCTCCTTCTGTGAGACCACCACATGTATTCTCTTTCTTAAAAACAATTTAGTCTGTCTTAAGATCTTAAGAAACAAATCTCTGAATTTCATGGATGGTAGATTAGAAAGGACGGTTGTCCCTGCTTCTCACAGTGCAGGGTTATTATAGATAATTCACCATTTTAATGTTCACAAGTCTTCTATTTTTATGATTAAATGCATTAGGATATGCACATTTGATTTTATGACACTTTACATTAAAAGTTCCCCATATCTCTCTAGTTTTAACCAACCAATATGTTTATAGACTCTAATCATATCTTCTCTTAACCTTCATTTGCTAGGGGAAATGAGCTAAGCACTTTCCATTTCCTCTTATAAGATTAGATTCTGTTCTTTCGATGATCCTGTTATCTTCTACAGCTTAAATCAATGTTCCTTGCGCATGGATGGTCATCTGTTGAAGTCCAGAAGTACGGTTGCATTAAAAGTGGAATTATACTACTTGGAACATTATGGCTACATTGTCTTGTTTATCCAGTAACCGTCTAGTAGCATTAAACTTTTCACCTTAGTCCTTCCATATGCACATTATAAAATTTAGGTTTATAACTGAAGTCCTTTGAAGTCAGTGAGACAAAGGCTTTGCATGTACCATAAAATGTCATTTGATTTCTTTCCTCCATTTTCAGGTGCTTGAGTAAAGGCAGGTAAAGTAAACAGACTATACACATGGAAAAAACCTGAGTGTTTCCTTGTTAAAAATAAGGGATGGATATTGTTTCTTCAGTCAGACTCTACTGTATTACATTTTCCATGTATCTTTGTTTTTTCCTTCTGATTTTTTTTTTTTTCTGAAAATTCCTAGATCTGCAGCTCTTGGGAGCATTGCTCCCATTTTTCCAGTAACTTTGATATTTATTCATTTATAATCAAATATATATATGCCTGCACTAGTAGTTTATATAGAATCATAGAATGGTTTCGGTTGGAAAGGACCTTAAGATCATCTAGTTCCAACCCTCCGGCATGACGAGGGACACCTTGCATTAAACGATGTCGCCCAAGGCTCTGTCCAAGCTGGCCT